>NW_007728139.1:105108-113246 GCF_000696425.1 Galeopterus variegatus | reverse complement strand
TTTTTCGTGTCCGGCAATGGACCACAACCCTCAGTGTCGCGCCCGTACCGGACCGGGACCGGCAACGGGATCACAACCTTCGGTGCTGCGCCCGCCCCTCGCTCAGTCAGTGAGCGGGAACCGGTCTGTATGTGGGATCCGAACCCTTGGCGGGAGCGCCGCTGCGCTCCCAAGTGGTGCACTGTAGCAGTGCGCCACCGGGCCGGCCCCCAAATATGTTCTTAACACTAATATAATTACTCATTTTCCTTATACCACACTAAACACACAGTAGTCTGAGAGTAACATTACTAATGCTACTCCCCCAAATATTATTAGTTTAAAAAGTTTAAAATTGTTTGCAGTTAGGGTGTATCCCCAGAAGAATGACTAGACGCCTTACTGTATTTAAAGTTACTTGGAATGATTTGTTTCTGATGGTTATGTCACCAACTGGACATACATTTATGTTCATTTTAATATTAACAATTGCTTTTTTACACTTCTTTTTATTAAGGTATAATTTACATTTCATAAAATTCATCCTTTTTAGTGTATAGCTCTGCATACACAAATGCACAAGTGCATAAGTGTAACCTCCACCCAAAATCAAGACATAGAACAGTTCCGTTACCTGCCAGAATTTCACTGAACCAATTTGTAACCACCCTCTCCCCTCCCTGGCAACCACAAATGTGTTTTGTTTCTGTTGTTTTACTTTTTTCCAGAATATCATCTAAATGAAATCATACAGTATACAAGTATAGCTTTTCAAGTATATACTCAGCATAAAGGGAACACTTTAATTTAATTTTGTTTTATCATGATATAAAATATTACATGATTCTGGTCAAATCAACAAAGTATATGCAAAGAAGTCTAGCTTTTATCCTTGTCCTCTCTGCATTATTCCTTTTTTCCCTCTATAGATAGCCATTTTCTACTATTTTATATCTTTATATATCTATCTGTTTACCTATCTCATATCTCCCTCTCACTTCTCAGATAAACAGTTAACGTACTACACACACTTTTTTCAGGTGGTGCGTTTTAATTTAAATTATTTCAAGGACTCAATTAAAAGGGCTTAAGGATAATAATATATTTGACTAGCTTCTAGTTTTAAGTTAGAATTGGGGGTTTGATAAGGAGTAAATCACTGTCTTTTTCTTCTTCCCTTCCTTTCTTACTTCCAAACGTTGTTGTTACAAGTCAGTGCTGGAAATGTGTCTGCAGCCGTCGACCTGGAGTATGGTGTTTGTGCTGCAGTTTTTCAGGGTTGGCTGGGATTTCCTGAGTCCTCAATGTCAACGTGGGCTTTGTGCAAGTTTATGAAGCAAAGAACAACGAATATTACTGAGTACCTACTTGTGACAGGCATATGCAAGGTGTAAGGGGCAAGGGTGGGAACAAGTCAGACACTTTCTCTGATCTCTTGATCTTACAGTTCTCAGAGAAAAGAAAAGAGTAAGGAATGTTCACCATATGTAAGAGATGGGAGACTTTGGTGCTTCCTATTTCCTGGTGTGGTGGCCAAAGGTCACCACAAGAGTAGTCATAATAGGTGGCCATTTACCTTGGGGGCCCCTTTTTGCCTTCAAGCCTGATCTGGTGACCGAAATTTCCATTTCTGCCAAAGCCATTCCTTTGGCTGCTATTATCTTTACAACTCTTATTTAGATGAATAAGGAAGATCTAACTAATACATTAGATCTCATTCCATTCTTGCCCAGTGCTTTTAACAGATTTGTATGTTGCTTTGCCTCCCACAGATTTGTTACCCCTTGTCCCCTGGGTGACGGAGCCACCAAAGATCACTCAAAGCCCATCTCTTCTGAGCAGTGAGAAGCCCTGAAAAGGGGTTAATCTCCCAGAACTGTCAAGATAGAGGCATTCCTTCCATTTGGGAGATTAACCACGAATTGGGGTTCTCTTCCTGCATTTATTCTCCAGACCAGGAAGTTCCAGGAAGAGAACAGAGGTGGGGTTTTTGCTAAGTACAGTTTAACAAGTTTAACAATAGAAGCTGGTAACACTCAGTAAGGTGACATTCTATAAGGCAATTAAGTTGATCCACTAACAAAAGCCTGATTTTAGCAAACATTCTCTTCTTACAGCAATTGCCCAGTATCTTTACATATCAATCAGTAACCTGTCTGTCTTTGAGCCAGCAACTTTGCTGTGTTACAATTTTTTATCTTACAACAGAGACTATATAGCCTGGGGAAAATTTCTTGTCCTTCACAAGGTCAATATTTGAAACTGCAAGGCTTTGGAAAACCAGACCCTGTGAAGTACATTTGTTTTATGCATACTTCACATTTTTAGAAGATGGAAGGGCCCCCAGGAGTAATAATCAGAAGGGTGATATGGATTGAATTGTGTCCCCCAAGTTTTATGTATTAGAAGCTTGATCTCTGCTGTGATTAGTAAGAGGGCAGGAAATCCTATTATGGTAATTGAAAGGTGAGGACTTGAAGAAGTGATTAGATTCTTATTCAATTAATAATGGTGGTCATGGGCGTGGTTCTGAGGGCTTTAAAAGGAGATCAAGTGAGAGTCTCTCTGCTTCTACCATCTCACAATACAATATCCTGTGTCGCTGAAGCCACCACAAAGGAAGACCCTCACCAGATGCATTCTCTAGACTTTGGACTTCCCAGACTCTAAAACTGTAAGCAATAAATTTCACTTTCTTATAAATTACCCAGTTTCAGGTATTTATGTCATAAGCAACAGAAAGGGACTAATACAAAAGGTATGGGGAAGACAGCCAGGGGTCAGGTTGTAGCTATAACAAAGCTACATGTACTAGCTAATGTACAGAATGACAGATAATCAAAACAATTATCATAGGTTGGGAGGATAGGCCTGGTATCAACAGGATGAAATATGTATGGATAAAAGTGAAATTTAGAATTCCTCATCACACAGCTAAGCACACACACTTGGCCCAGGGATTGGAGCAGCTGACGGAAGATCCAGGGGAAGCAGAGCCAGTTGCAAGCCCAGCTGCTGCTTCCTGCGAGTGAAGAGATGCAGCAGAGAGAAGCAGCAACCGTGTGAGCAGCTAAGTGGCTGCTGCAGTCTTCCTGCCCACTAAATCTCTCACAGGAGTCATTCTGTGCCCAACCCACGTCAGAAATATATGAGAAATGGAATTCTGGGAAGCATAGTTCAGCATAGCCAAGTTGACACATTACAAAGCCACCACAAGTGTGTACTTCTGTGATGTTTTGGTGACAAGTAATAGACCACAATTAAAATTATCTGAGGAAAAAATAATTTGCAGATACAGGAGTGGCTCAAATAACCCCAATTGAGAATGCAGCCAGGTCTCTGGAGAGCCTGGAATCAGGCGTGGTATACCATCCTGACACTTTCATTGCTGCTCTTTGGCATAAGTGCTTTATTCCCTCTATAGCTCTGTTTCCTCTGCCCCTTTGATCTACATGGCAAGTGATGGCCAGCCCACAGGCCCCAATGCTATATTTATGGTAACTGGATGAAGAATCCCAAGAGATTAAGTCAATTTATCTCTCTGTCTTATTTTTTCACTATTTCAGTTCAAATATTGGTAAATGGACTCTGATTGGTCAAGCTTGGACGTCATACTTATTCCTGGTTCAATCAGGGGGACAGAGTCACACTATAAAAATTGTCCTCAGGACTAGGACCCACTACTTAGAAGGAAGCAGGCCGTTAAAGAGAGTTCACTCAAGGAGTTTCTAGAATTTACTCATCAACCAAATTTCCTCTAAAATTTGTTCCTCAGCAATCTGTGACACCACATGAGATGTCTAGAGCTCCGTGTGGTTCTAAGTAGTGCAGTGTGTCTGTTTTCCTAATTTCCAGCCTTTTCCCCTTGCAGTGCTCAGAGCTCTGATGCCCCTGTTCCTCCAGGCCTAGGAAAGAAATCAATGTGTTATCTTCTTACCCCCTCTCTGAACTGGAACTATCTGCATTTTTAGAGAGAAATAGGAAAGGGCAAGGTATTTAATGTAAGGGAGTTAAGGATACTGCCCGGGCTCAAAACAAAACAAAAACAAAAAACCCAAGGATCTTTGCAGTAGGAAACCACTAATTTTGACTGAGTCAGATAACCCTTGGATTTTTGATAACCTGAAAAGGCAAAACAAGACACAGAAATTGAAACAGCCAAGAAATCAACATTGTCATCTGGTTTAGCCCCAGATGGTAGGCTTGAAAAGGGTTCTAACACTGGGGCAAATACAAAGATACCATTCAACCTCATTACCAGCAGATACCACTTGTTAAGCAAGTCATTGTTTTGTCTTTACTGGAGGATTGCACAGAATGATGAATAGCTACATATGATGTGTGAGCATTGGTTTGAAACCACCCGAGGAGTAACAAAATAAATTCTGTGGCTGTCTGTGAGTTGCAGAAAGTCTGAAGTGAGAAGAAGCAATTGTAATGCCTGGGCACTAAGTACTTGGTAATTGGTCTGCTAGTGTTTTTACATCTGTTTCTCAAGGCCAGAATTGCCTATCAAAGAATCACCAACATAGGAAAGCTGTAAAGTAAATAAATTTTGTAGTCTATGACCTATGCCTCCAAGCCTACTGTCCATGTGGGCTGCTACAACAAAAGACCATAAACTAGGTAGCTTATAAACAACATAAATTTATTTCTCACAGTTTTGGAGGTTGGGAAGTCCAAGATCAGGTGCCAGCAGATTTGGTGTCTGGTGTTGGCCCACTTTCTGGTTCATAGATGGCACCTTCTAGCTGTGTCTTCATGTGAAATGGGTGAACGAGCTCCCTTGGGCTTATTTTATGAGCACTATCTTATTCATGAAGGGTCCACAGGTGTTTCTCTCCAACACGATGCTCAGAACTAGACACAGCAACCCATAAGTGCGGCATTTAGTGGATGTGTTAAACTGGGCTAGTAATGCAGTCTACATTTGCTTTAGTAGTTATTTGCATTTTTTTTATTGAAACATATTGATTTTTTACATTATTTTTATTATTTGTGGGGCACAGAGTTGAATTTATTATTTATTTATTTTGAATATTCATGAGATACAAAGCTGATTGTCCCCCCTCCTGCCCATGATGTGCAGGGGGGTCTCACTGCTTGTAGGCTTAGCCCAGACTGAGTTATTGTCCTTTCTGTTGGAATTTCTAGCCATTCTAACCAGACTGCAGCTTTTTTTTTTGGTACCAGAAATTGCTTTTGTACCCTTTGTCCCCTTCCAATTATCCCCCAACCTCCCTCCCCCTTCCTTCTCTCCCCCAACTTCAATTTGTAGCCCTAGGAATGTTCCCTCCCTCTGTTGGATCATGGCACTGCTGTGGTCTTTCTTTCCTTCCTTCCTTTCTCTCTTAGCTCCCACATAGGAGTGAGCACATGCGGTATTTATCCCTCTGTGTGAACTGGTCTGTATGTGGGATCCGAACCCTCAGGCGGGAGCGCCGCTGCACTTCCCAAGCGGAGCACTATAGCAGTGCGCCACCAGGCCGGCCCTTATTAATGATATTTTTTGATGAAGTTTTAATTTTGA
Organism: Galeopterus variegatus; assembly: GCF_000696425.1. Lineage (NCBI taxonomy): Eukaryota > Metazoa > Chordata > Mammalia > Dermoptera > Cynocephalidae > Galeopterus > Galeopterus variegatus. Next base: position 107,737 of record NW_007728139.1, on the reverse strand, counting down.
TGAAGTCTAATTTATCACTTTTTTTTTCTTTTGTGATTATTGCTTTCATGGACATTTAGGTTGGTTCCATATCTTGGCTATTGTAAATAGAGCTGTGATGAACATGGGGGTCCAGGTATCTCTCCAACGTGATGATTTCCATTCCTCTGGATATATACCCAGAAGAGGGATTGCTGGATCATATGGAAGATCTATCTGTAGTTGTTTGAGAAACCTCCAAATTGTTTACTAAAGTTGTTGTACTAATTTACATTCTCACCAACAGTGCAGTAGTATTCTCTTCTCTCCACACCCTCGCCAGCATTTGTTATTCACCGTCTTTTTTATCATAGCCAGTCGAACTGGAGTGAGGTGGTATCTCAATGTGGTTTTAATTTGCATTTACCTGATGACTAGTGATGCTCAGCATTTTTTCATGTATCTGTTGGCCATTTGTATGTCTTCCTTTGAAAAATGTCTACTCAGCTCCTTTGCCCATTTTTCAATTGGGTCATTTCTTATTTTACTGTATAATTGCTTGAGTTCTATGTACATACTGGATATTAGTCCCTTATCAGATGCGTAGTTGGCGAAAATTTTCTCCCACTCTGTAGGTTGTCTTTTCACTCTGTTGATTGTTTCTTTTGATGTGCATAAAATTTTTAGTTTGATATAGTTCCATTTGTTTATTTTTTCTTTTGCTGCTTATGCTTTTGGGCTCATGTTCATAAAGTCTGTGCACTGACCTAACTGCTCAAGTGTTTCACCTATATTTTCCCTTAGTAATATTACAGTTTCGGGTCTTATATGTAGTTCTTTAATCCCTTTTGAGTTGATTTTAGTGTATGGTGAGAGATGCAAATCTAGTTTCATTCTTCTGCACATGAAATTTATAAACAACATAAATTTATTTCTCAGTGTAATAGGTATCCAGTTTTCCCAGCACCACTTGTTGAAGAGGCAATCTTTTCCCCAGTGTAGATTTTTGCTGCCTTTGTCTAATATCAGATGGCTATAAGCCTGAGGAGTGATTTCTGGGTTCTCTATTCTACTCCACTGGTCTGAATGTCTATTTTTATACCAGTACCATGCTGTTTTGGTTACAACAGTTTTGTAGTATAATTTGAAGACAGGTAGTTATGCCTCTGGCTTTGTTCTTTTTGCTCAGGATTGCTTTGGCTATTTGGGGTCTTTTGAAAGACAATCTTACCATATGAAAGGTAAGGTTGTTTTTTCCATTTCTCTGAAGAATGTCATTATTATTTTGATGGGGATTGCATTGAATCTGTAGATCGCTTTGGGTAGTATAGACATTTTCACAATGTTAATTCTTCCAATCCAAGAGCATGGAATATCTTTCCATCTTTTTGTGTCTTCTTTAATTTCTTTCAGAAGTGGTTTGTAATTCTCATTGTAGAGGTCTTTAACCTCCTTGGTTAAATTGATTCTTAGGTATCATTTTTTTTGTGTGTGACAATTGTGAATGGGCTTACTTTCTTTATTTCCCTTTCTATTAATTCATTATCTTTAACCTCCTTGGTTAAATTGATTCTTAGGTATCATTTTTTTTGTGTGTGACAATTGTGAATGGGCTTACTTTCTTTATTTCCCTTTCTATTAATTCATTATCTTTAACCTCCTTGGTTAAATTGATTCTTAGGTATCATTTTTTTTGTGTGTGACAATTGTGAATGGGCTTACTTTCTTTATTTCCCTTTCTATTAATTCATTATTCCCTTTCTATTAATTCATTATTTGAGTATATAAATGCTACTGATTTCTGGGCATTTATTTTGTATCCTGCAACATCACTGAAGTTATTAACCAGCTCTAGGAGTTTTTTGACAGAGTCTTTAGGTTTTTCTATATATAGTGTAATGTCATCTGCAAATAGGGAAAGTTGGACTTCATTTTCGCCAATCTGGATTCCCTTTATTTCTTTCTCTTGCCTGATTGCTCTAGCTAGTACCTCCAGCACTGTATTGAATAGAAGTGGTGAGAGTGAACATCCTTGTCTTGTTCCTGTCCTTAAGGGGAAGGCCTTGAATTTTTTCCCCATTCAGAGTAATACTGGCAGTGGGCTTGTCATAAATGGCTTTTATTGTATTAAGACATTTTCCTTCTATACCTAATTTGTTGAGAATATTTATCATGAAGGAATGTTGAATTTTGTCAAATGCTTTTTCAGCATCTATTGAGATAATCATATTGTCTTTGTCCTTGAGTTTGTTGATGTGATGTATCACATTTATTGACTTTTGTATGTTGAACCATCCTTGTATCCCCTGGATGTATCCCACTTGATCAGAGTCTATAATTTTTTAAATATGTTGCTGTATTCTAATTGCTAATATTTTGTTGAGGATTTTAGCATCTAGGTTCATCAAGGATATTGGCCTGTAATTTTCTGTTTTTGTTGTGTCTTTATCTGGTTTTGGTATCAGAGTTATGTTGGCCTCATAGAATGAGTTTGGGAGAGTAGAGTCTGTTTCAATTGCTTGGAACAGTTTCAGGAGAATTGGTATTAACTCCTCTTTAAAAGTTTGGTAGAATTCAGCTGTAAAGCCATCCAGACCCAGGCTTTTTTTTGTTGGAAGATTGCTAATTACTGCTTCAATCTCCTTGCTTGTTATTTATTGGTCTGTTCAGG
>NW_007728139.1:93333-104727 GCF_000696425.1 Galeopterus variegatus | reverse complement strand
TTTTTTTTTTGGGCCTTCTCTCTTTTTTTTTTTTTTTTTTTTTTGGTAATCTAGCTAATGGTGTATCTATTTTCTCTATCTTCTCAAAAAACCAACTTTTTGTTAATCTTTTCTGTTGTTTTTTGGGTCTCTATTTCATTTAGTTCTGCTCTGATCTTAATTATTTCTTTACATCTACTGCCTTTAGGTTTGGATTGTTGTTGTTTTTCAAGTTCTTTGAAGCATAGCATTAGGTTGTTTATTTGGAGTCTTTCCATTTTTTTGATATAAGCATTTACTGCAATAAATTTCCCTCTTAGTACTGCTTTTGCAGCATCCCACAGGTTTTGGTATGATGTATCTTTATTTTCATTAGTTTCTAGAAATTTTTTGATTTCCTGTTTAATTTCTTCTTGGACCTGTAGGTCATTCAGGAGCCTATTATTTAGTTTCCATGTATTTGTATATCTTCCAGTAATTTCCTTATTGTTTATCTCCAGTTTTAGTCCATTGCGGTCTGAAAAGATTGTTGGAATGATTTCAATTTTTAAAAATTTGCTGAGACTAGATTTGTGACCTAATATGTGGTCTGTCCTGTAGAATGTACCATGAGCTGATGAGAAGAAAGTGTATTCTTTAGCTGTTGGGTGAAATGTTCTGTGTATATCTGCCAAGTCCAATTGGTCTAGGGGGTAGATTAAATCTTTTGTCTCTTTGTTGACTTGTTGCCTGAAAGTCCTGTCCCATACTGAGAGAGGGGTGTTCAGATCACCCACTATTAATGTATTAGGACCTATCTCCTTCTTTAGGTCTAAGAGTGTTTACTTGATATATCTGGGTGCTCTGGTATTGGGTGCATACATGTTTATGATTGTTATGTCTTCTAGATAGATAGTTCCCTTTGTCATTATATAATGGCCTTCTTTGTCTTTTTAAATGTTTTTTTGGCTTAAAGTCTATTTTGTCTGATATAAGAATAGCTACTCCTGCTCGTTTTTGGTTTCCATTTGCGTGGTATATCTTTTTCCATCCCTTCACTTTTAGTCTATGAGTGTCTTTACAGGTGAGGTGGGTCTCCTGAAGACAGCATATACTTGGGTCTATCTTCTTAATACAGTCAGTTAGTCTGTGTCTTTTGAATGGGGAGTTTAGTCCATTCGCATTTAGAGTAGTTATTGAGAAGTATTGTTTAATTCCTGCCATTTAATTGCTATTTAGGTGGTTTAAATATCTTTTGATCATTATTTCCCCTTTTATTTCTCTTCTTCAATGTGAGTTGGGGATTTAAGGTGGAATGGTTTGGCTTCTTTCTCTTTCTTGCTGGAATTTTTGTTTTAACTGTGGGTTTTGCTCTTTCTTGTGTATTTGTGATGATGGTCACCATTATTCAGAATCTAGATGAATGACTCCCTTGAGAATTTCTTGCAGGGCTAGTTGTGTGGTGGTTAACTCTCACAACTTTTGTTTGTCTGGGAAATACACTATTTCTCCCTCATTTCTGAAGGAGAGCCTTGCTGGGTAAAGAATTCTTGGCTGGCATTTTTTTCTTTTAGTATTTTGAATATATCGTTCCACTTTCTTCTGGCCTGTAGCATTTTGGTTGAGAAGTCTGCTGTTAGTCTGATGGGGGTTCCTCTATAAGTGACCTGATGCTTTGCTCTTGCTGCTTGTAGAATTCTCTCTTTGTCTTTGAGCTTTGTGAATTTAACTATAATATGTCTTGGGTAGTACCTTTTTGGGTTGAATCTGTTTGGGGACCTTTGAGCTTCCTGGATCTGGAGGTCTGTTTCTTGCCCTACACCTGGGAAGTTTTCTGTTACTATTTCCTTGAGTAGGTTTTGGATACCTTTTCCCTTCTTCTGCCCTTCAGGAATACCCACAATTCGGATGTTAGAGCACTTGAGGTTGTCTGCTATCTCTCTTAGGTTTTCCTCATTATTTTTAATTCTTTTTTCCTTTTTTTGTCTGCCTGAGTTATTTCAAAAAGACCATCTTCAAGCTCTGAAATTCTTTCTTCTGCTTGCTCTACCCTGCTGCTGAAGCTCTCAGTTGAGTGCTTGAGGTTGTTTGCTATCTCTCGTAGGTTTTCCTCATTATTTTTAATTATTTTTTGTCTGCCAGAGTTGTTTCCAAAAGACCATCTTCAAGCTCCGAAATTCTTTCTTCTGCTTTCTCTATCCTGCTGCTCAAGCTCCCAGTTCTGTTTTTTATTTCACTGAGTGAGTCTTTCATTTCTAGAAGTTCTGCTGCATGCTTTTTTATGGTATTAATCTCTTTGTAGATTTCCTCCTTCATATTCTGGATGTTTTTTCTTGTTTCATTGTGTTCTCTAATTGAGTCTTCCTTTATTTCTTCAAGTTTTCTTAAGATCATTACTCGAAATTCTTTTTCAGACATTTCAAGGATTCCCTGTTCCATGGAGTCTGACTTTGGGGCATTACTATATCCTTTCAGTGGTGTCATTTCTTCTTTATTGTTTGTACTTCTAGTGTTTTTTCACTGATGCTTGGTCATTTGGTAGGCGGTTTGCTTCTTCTATTACACTGAGGTTGGCTGTGGAGTGGCCTTGGTTGCTACTGCGGGGGGTGAACTGTCTTACTTGACAGTAGGTGTGGTGGTGGTTATGTTAAACCAACTTGGTTCCCATTCTAGACTCTATGGTCACAGAATGAGCCCCTAACATGTAGAGTTCTGGTGGGCCAAACTTGGTGGGTTGGATCCATAGGCTCATGATCCCCCCTGGGTCTGAGGTGGGATGAGGGGCCGGGTGGAGCCACGTGGTTCCACTGACTGGCTGGTGCTGGTGGGCTCACCTGTGTGGTGCCGGTTTAGGGTGGTGGGACGGGGCCTGGGGCTTCCCCCCACCTGGGTCCAAGGCAGTGGGGTGTGGGGGGATGCATGGAGCTGTGCAGTTCTGCTGGCTGGCTGGCCCCAGTGGGCTCTCCTGTGCGTTGCTCCAGATTGAATTTAAATTTCAGTACATGCATACAATGTGTGATGATCAAATCAGGGTAATTGGCATATTCATCATTATCAGATTTAGTCATTTCTTTGTGATGAGGATAATCAACCTCATGTCTTCTAGCTGTTTGATAACATGCAGTAAATTATTTTTGATTACAGATGCCTAACTCAACTGTATACCAATAGAATTTATTTTTCCTATTTAGTTACCTTGAAAAATGAACAAACAGTAACAATAATAATAACAATAATAAAGTTGAACTCCCAGAAGGAGAGAGCAGAACTGTGGTTACTAAAGGCAGGAAAGGGGAAGGGGGAGAGGGGAGAGGGAGAGGTTGACTAATGGACACAAATATGTTTTAGTAATTATTTTGAACATACTGAGTTTGGGTCAAATAGGAGTCCAGGGGAAAGTCAGATCTTCCCCATTCTATCCTACTCCTGCCATTAACTTTAGTTCAGCTATATCAAATTGAAGTCAGAGAGAGCTGTATTAGTTTTCTATTGCTGTTAAAACAAATTAGCACAAATTCAGTGGCTTAAAACAACACAAATTTATTATCTTACAGTTCTTCCAGTCAGATGTCTGACATGGATCTTACTTGGCTAAAATCAGGGTATCAGCAGGGCTGTGTTCTTTTCTGGAGGCTCTCGGGGAGAGAATTCATTTCCTTGCTTTTCCAGCTCTGAGAAGCTGCCCACAGTCCTTGGAGTATGGCCCCTTCTTCCATCTTCAAAGCCAGCAACATCACATTTCTTTGTGTCCTTCTTCTACAGACACATTTCCCTCTGACTCTCCTCTTCTGCTTCCCTCTTTCATTTTTAAGGACCCTTGTGATTCCATTGGGCCACCTGGATAAACCAAGGTAATTTTTATGTTTTAAGGTCAGCTGATTAGCAACCTTAACTTCATCTGCCACCTTAATTCCCCTTTGCCATGTATCCTAACATATTTGCAGGGTCTAAGGATTAGGATGAAGACATCTTTGTATTTATTTTTTGGTGGGTGGAAGGACAGTACAGGTATCTAAACCCTTGACCTTGGTGTTATAACACTACGCTAACCAGCTCAGCAATCAGCCAGCCCTGAGGACAACTTTGGGGCCATTATTCTGCCGATCATTAAGGCTACAGTAGCTCCAGATACCATCTCCTCACATAACATTCAAAGACCAGAAAGGGGTCCACCTCTTCTTCATGTCCCCTTTTAAGAGGGAGGGAGAAAACTTTCTTAAAGCCCCCTTACTATCATCTTACTAACCAGAATTATGTCAGATGCCCATTTCTAAGCCAATCACTGGCCAAAAAAAAAAAAAAAAAGTAATAATAATTATACACACACATGCATATAATGGTTGTTTTGGGCTCATCAAGATATATACCCTGGGGCTGAGGAGGGTCCAGCCTCTCATGTAGCAAATGGGCCTCTGACATATGAATTATACTGGGTTTTTGGTGACAAGAATGAGATGGAAAATAGCTTTGGGGTATACTTTATCCTATAATGTCACCCATGATAATGACCACTAATTATGATCTAATAAGCTGTAGAAGAGAGAGACGGAAAGAGGTATTTTTTGTTTAATTATTTTTGCACCCCCCTACCCCCCACCCCCAGGTTGAAGAGGGCAAAGAGGGATGTCTAGAGAAAGGAAAGGGAAGAAAAAGAATCAGTATATTTTAAGTATATGGTTGTTGTACCAGTCAGGGTTCTACCAGAAATATGAGGGAACTTCAAAAAGTTTTTGGAAAGATTCGTATTATTTTTTAACTATCTTTGCACAAACTTTTTGAAGTACACTCATGTACATATACATATGTGTATCTGCACACATGTGTATACAATATATGAAGGAATTTGTTACAGGGATGTGACTTTATTTAATTGTGGTAGCTGGTCAAGCAGTCTCTGGAAGGCTGTCACCTTCATGTCTGATGCTGAAGCTTGTGGATACAGCATAGGCAGGGGAAAGACGACTGTAAAGTGCAAGGTGCAGGAGACCAAGAACATGCCGGAACCACAAGCTGAAGCAGGAACCCCCATGCATGGACTGAACCCACACAAACTCTTGTTGCATCTGATCATTCTTAAAAGTCAATTGGATCTTCATCAGATTGCAATATTTGATGTACTTAGGATCTATTACTGTTCCTGGGCTTTTCCCCCTACATTTGAACTTTTAACATTTAGGAACATTGGCAAATTTAAACGCTGGAGTTGGTAATGCTCATTGATTAGAGACTGTACTTTCAAGGGCTTCATTTTTCTGGCAGTAGAGTGGGGAAAAGGGAATGGGTTAGTTAAACTTATATTTCAGGTGCTTTGTCAGGTGGTTTCCTTTACCTTTCCTTGCTGTGCTATGTAAGTCTTGTGAGTGATTTAAAAAAAAAAACTCTTTGACTTATTTGTTTTTCTTCTATATATAATGTGTTAACAATCCTGGTTACAGTCCATTTTATACTTAGCATTGTTTCTTGGTCACTGGATTGAAAGATTAGGGTTAGGATAAACTCCTTCTCTCTGAATTCTCTTGGTTGGTAAATGCAACACAATGTAGTGTTTAAGGCTAAGTGGCTATACTGATGCCAGAGGAGAAGGGGTCTGGGAAGACTGGTAGTTGGCCTCAATCCACCCTGTCCTCTTACGAGGTTCTCGACTTCACCACAGGAAATAATTCAAGGGCAGAGTCACAGTAGAAAGTGAGAACAGGTTAATGCAACAAATAAGAGGAACAGATTTCACAGAGAGAGTGCGGCCTAGCTCCAGAGACTAAGTAGGGCTCCCACATCAGGTTTAATACAAAATAAGAAATATACACTTAAAATATAGTACAGAATGCTCACTCTGTTAAGCCAGCCACTTGCCAAAAGTAAGTTTGATACAAAAGAGAGCCCACACATCTCAGCCTGTGAAGTGCGGGTTGGCCCCAGGAAAGTGAGCAATGGTCCTGCCTTCTGCAGGGATTCAACTTTTGTAGTTTCTCTGTCTAATACATATTTATAGTATCTAATGAATATAAACTACACTTTACTGAGCATGTTTGGCTATTAGGGTAATATAACCCCTTTCTGCTGTGCATACCCAGCCCCTGGATGTGCATAAATCAGCCCCCTGAGGTCTTAATTTCTCTGCCTTGGTGCCCAAAATAGGTCCAACCAGCAACAGTAACTTTCCTCCAGGGGAGGGTCTACAGGAGAGGCCTGAGACCTTGGGGGGAGGCTTGAAACCCAGAGGAATGCCTTGTAACCTGAACCCATGGAAACTGAGCACCTCCAATCTCAATATGAGTATATATAACTCAGAGTAATGGTCTCATAAGACAAATATTAGCAAAAAATTTTAAAATTATGTTTATTAACAATATTAACTGTAGTCATATATTTATTAATAATGGTACCATGTATAGCTTAGGAAATATTTTTGTAAAAATCACTCATGTTTACTTAAAGGGAAGGGAACCAAATTTATCGAATTCTCAAGATTTATCTGGCACATGCCTCATGTCCTCATCTCACTAATTTACACCAGAACCCTGTGGTGAGTAGCTCTTCAATTTACAGCAGAGGAAACCATGCCATAGAGAGGTCACTCATTTGTCTAAATCTTCCTGAAGAATAAATGGTGGAGCTGGGATTTGAACATGTTTCTGTGTGATTTCAAAGCCCATTTTTGTTGTTTAATTTTTTAAAATGAGGACTGATCCTAGTAAGCTTAGGTTTCCTTAGTAAAGTTTCTTACAGGTATGTTATAAGAGAATACATTGGAATACACTGATTTGAGATGAAATAATGCCTAGATTTTGAAAAGAATTAGCTTATCTAGGCAAGAACTTTCCTGATGGATTTATTTCATGGCCAATCATTCAAATAACTTGCCCTAGATTTGTTTTAGAAGCATATTTATAATGAAAAAAATATAAAAGTATTACAATTTAGCAATGTCTGTTAAAATAAAATATATATATTTCAAAAGCTTCATGGAAAGATTCGTGTTATCTTTTAGTTCTATTTTTTCCATGAACTTTTTGAGGTGCCCTCATGTGTGTTTTGAGGATACACACATCCTTTGATCTGGCAATCCCTGTATCAAGAATTTATTCTACTAAAATACTTTGAAAAGTTTGCAATGATATTAGTCAGTAAGATAAGTTAAATAAGGGCATAAACTTAGAATGGAACACTATTTAGCTGTTAAAGTGACTGAGATAGATCTATAAGTAACTATAATAACTGGAAAAAAGCAAGTTGCAAAAGAATGTATAATAGATCAATTTTTTGTCTTAAATATCTACATATAAGTACAAATAACACACACAAGTATCTTTGTAAATTTATAAAAAAAGCTAAATTAAAAACATTTAATTATCCTCTGGGGAGGTAGATTTATGGGGCATATTTTCTTTCTCTGTTATATATTTCAAAATGTTTCAATTTTTAATAATTATCATGTGTTCCTTTTGAAATATACAGACCGGTTCCCGCTCACTGGCTGAGCGAAGTGCAGGCGCAGCACCGAGGGTTGCGATCCCGTTGCCGGCCACGAAAAAAGACAAAAAGGAAAAAAAAAAACAAAAACATACTTTAAAAATACCCTATTCCCTTCCTCTTAGCTCCATAAAAACAAGTCAGGAGGCACAGTTGAGGGGGAGTATTGGGTCTGAGATCCAGAGGGAGTGGAAGAAATAGACACTGGGCATCTCTGCTCAGTATGATCTTTTATCTAAAAAGTCTTACCCTGACCAAACCATCAAGCCTCATTTAAAATGGAAAATTCATGGAAGGAGAAGCCTCCTAGCATGCCCCAGGGGACCCATTCTTCCCAGGCTCCCTCTGGATCCTTCCAGTTCATTAGCTAAGACGGAGTTAGAGGAGTGGCTCCAGCCACAGCTGCTGCCTTCTCGGGTGTTGCTGTGATCTGGTCAGCAAAACCCCTGGTGGAAAGCAGCCGGCTCTTAGCGGCTGCCAGCCCAGCTTGCTGGCTGCTTCCAAAGCAGGCCTGCCGGCTCGGCCCTCCCTCTCTGGGCCGCCCCCTCCCTATCTCTCCAAGCCATTGTGCTGCAAATAATCATTAGGAAACACTGAGGATGGAGGGGCTTTATTCTTCAGGGTGGGGTGTGCCAGGAGGGGAGTACTCAGACCCTGGGGCCTTACTGGATAATTTAGGACCTGAGATCTTAAAGACCACCAGAGCCAATGGCCTTATTTGGGTGAGAAACATCATGTCCTCCCTGGCAACTGGACTTACACTCCTGTGAACCCAAGGCCTCCATGGGGGGGGGGGGTGCTTTCCCATTCACCATGAGAAACCAAGGTGGGACACAAGACTGAGGACAGGGATCATATTAATTTGAAGGTGTCAGAGCACGATGAGTCACATAACAAGTAATCACAAAAGGAACACCTGGATCGGGTTCTGGTGTGGCAGCAGCATACATGACAATGGAAATGAAAGAGGGAGATTTGGAAGGTCCAGAAGACAGGAAGTTCTGCTCAAAAGTCCTTTGCTGCTTAACTCCAGCAGTGCTCCCTTAGACCACTTTACATCACAGCTGGAAGATTATAGTTTACTTAATAATTTCCTGACCACTACACTAGTCTTGATTCTCTGCCTCTCACCCCTTTTACTGATAATGATTAAAAGAGATCAGGCAGGCAAAACCAAACTGGTTCTGTGAAAATAGCCCCTTCTCCATATCAAGACTAATCATTCAACTTTCTTTACATCCTAGTAAATTTTTTGCTTTTATTATTTAAGGAAATAAATCTTGCATCTCTTGATTACTTAGATAATTTTAATGCTTTTCTTGTCATTGTAAAGCCAAATATTTTAAAAGACATCTGCATGTAGCTAATTCAAGTAGGGTGATGTCTATTTAGTAGGGATAAATTACACTAAGTAAATTGATCTCAGATTGTTCCCCTCGCACCCCTTTTTCAAGTCAAGGAATTTTCTCCTTATGGCAGAGTCCCCTGGAACTCACTGATATCTGTATTCTCCGCTTCCTGGGCACAGCTAGCCTTCATTTCTCAGCCTCCTTTTGCACTACCTCGTGCACACCCCTCCCTGCGTGTGGCCTTGTGATTGAGTTTGGTCAATGAAAGGTGAATGGAAGAGAATGTGCTCCTGTTCTAGGCCTGGCCCATTGGAACTTCCCAGGGACAGGCCCCATTCTCTTCTCCATTTGTAATCTGAATGGAGAGATTTAAAAACTTAAAGGAGGTCAGAGTTACAGGATGGAGGAAGCTGGGTCCTGAATAACTCTGTGGAGCAGAATTCCTCTGATGACACTTACTGGACTGTGATGTGAGCAAGAAGTAAACTTTTAATGTCCTAAGCCACGGAGATTTGGGGGTTCTTAGCTATAGCAATGAGTCTCTCCTAATACTTTAAATAAAATGAACAAATTTAAGATAGGGTTCAGGGGTGCTTTCTGTATTCTTTCACTCATTTCAGTAATGGAAAATACTGCAGAAGCGTTAATATTCTATATCATCAGGACTTCACTTAGAGAGAGAGCTAGTTCATGGCATCAATAACTCTTTAAGGTAAGCTTTCTTAGTTGAATAGCAATATCCTGTGGAATATTTATGGGCAAGCCCTCAGAGACTGTTTACACTGGAGTATTGTGAGTGTCGAGGACAAAAAAAATGACTTTCCATGTAGCAAGAATACACACAAATTAAAATAACTTTCTTCAACTGCAACATAATGGTTGGGGCTGAGGGGATATTGTTATTAGATCATTCCTAAGATGCCTTCCAGATACAATGTTCTGATCCTCTGGGTTTGCTTGTAACAGAAATTGACTGACTGACTTTTATTAAAAGAAAAAAAAAATAAAGAAATGTACTGGATAGATTTGTGTAGTTCACACAGTAACAGAAAATAAGATCTCACAAGTGTAGAAGCCATGGTAGCTCCAGGGATCTCAGTTGGAAGAACTGACAGAAAGTATCACAGAAAGTGACAGCTGCCATCAGAACATCTCAGCTCTACTCACCTTCCAACTGTTCCTCCCTTAGACCAACATTTCATTTCTGGGGTAGAGGAACAGATCTAGATTGTCTATATAGGGGCCCCTAGGCCAGGACAGGATGTCAAGGTCTAGAGACCCAGTAGTACCACACAGAGGATGGAAGGAGAACATCCCCCAAAGAAAATCAGGGTTCTAAAATACTCCTTTAGAAACACAAAAGGTGGTAGCAGGAAAAGTAGAAGCAAAGTTAGATGGCTGTCACTCTGTTTCGCCCAGTTGTGTCCTCTGAAGAATCTGTGTCCTCTTCCCCTAATAGCTGAAAAGATGATGCTAGGTCAACATAGAACTTTTATAACTAAAAGCATTGAGTTATCAGTCATTAGAATAGAGGTAGGCATTATTACCTGCATTAGTCTGTTATTGCTGCTATAACAAAATACCTTTGACTGGTTAATTTGTAAATAGCAGAAATTTATTGCTTATAGTTATGTAGGCCGGGAAGTTTAAGATCAAGGTGCTGATAGGTTTGGTGTCTGGTGAGGGCTGCCTCTCTCTGCTACCAAGATGGCACCTTGTAGCTACGTCCTCACATGGCAGAAGGCCTAAGGTAAGAAGGGCCTAGCTAGTTCCCTGGAGCCCATATATAAGGGTACTAATACCATTCATGACGGCAGAGACCTCATGACTTAATTACCTCCTCAGGGCCCCACCCCTTAATACTATTACATTAAGTCTTAGGTTCCAACATATGGATTTGGGACACATACATTCAAACCATAGCCTGAAAAGCTTAAAATATTTTACTGTATTTAGTTGCTTGTAATATGAATGAGATTCCTGGACATATATCCCAAACAGGTGAGGTGTAATCATTATATGTGTGTGGCATTGTAGATAATTGCAGTTTTTAATACTGTACTTAAATTAGCAATGTTAACAGTCTTAGCTGGGAAGTATCTTCAGATTGACAGCAATTTTTAAGTATTTATCTCATTTTAGTGAGAAGCAATATTTGGGCTCATTAGCATCTGAGGTCAAAAGGACAGTGAGTAAATCATATTTAGTCGGTTTATTGATCCTTGGGTCACTGGGTTCTTCATCCACAATCTCACTCCTTGTCTAGGCTACATGTGCCCTGTGAAATGCAGTTACATCCATTTTTAAAAACTATTTATTTTGAAATAATTTTAGACTTACAAAAGAGTTGCAAAGATAGTACAGACAGTTCTTATACGCCCTTCACCCAGCTTCCTCTAGTGTTGACATTTTATGTACTCATAGTTACATTCATTTCTTAGTGGCTGAGCATGAACAGTCATTTAGACTCGAGAGAGACAGCGATGCACTTAAAATAATGAGGTTTCAGGGCCAGCCCAGTGGCGCACTCGGTAGAGTGTGGCACTTGGGAGCGCGGTAGCGCTCCCGCCGAGGGTTCGGATCCCATATAGAGACCGGTCTGCTCACTGGCTGAGCG
>NW_007728139.1:61083-93125 GCF_000696425.1 Galeopterus variegatus | reverse complement strand
GGCTGAGCGCGGTGCGGGCGCAACACCGAGGGTTGCGATCCCGTTGCCGGTCATGAAAAAAGACAAAAAGGAAAAAAAAAATAGTGAGGTTTCAGACAGAACAAACTTGAATTTAGGTCCTATATCCTATTAGTAGCTATGAGACAAGACTAGGCAAGTTACTTCTTTGTAAAACTGGGCTGCCGTCTCTCTTACAGGGTCCTTGTGGGGATTAAGCACACAGGGAATCATCTTGTAAGGTGTTGGTGTACTGTAGATGTTTAATAAATGCTCATTTTTTCTCCCTTCCCCCTCTTACCATTCTTTTGGCTCCCCTCTATCCCTTCCTTCTCTCCTTTCTTTCTAGGTTTCGTTGGATAATAGCACTCTTGTTCAGGATTTTGATTTCTACTTCGTGTCTGCCCCCAGCCAGACTGCTTTCCCAGCCCCTCAGTTCCAGCGCTTTCTGAGGGAGGAGATGACCTTTATGACTTGAGTATTACCCAACCTCTTGCTGATTTAGTCTGAAAGCTTAACATTCATCATCCTGAGTTTAAAGTACAAGGACATGGAGAAATTATAAGGAAAAAAATGAAACCAACTGTAGGTTGCAGAATGTGCGTGTGTGTGTTTATCGGGGTTAACTGGACAAGAATATAAGCTCTGAAAGACAACTCAAGCGCCCCTACACTTTAAAGCTGGAAGGCATCTCTGGTAAAGCAAGTTTAAAACCCTGGACCAAATAACCCATTTCAGCCAAGTGGGACTCAGACCCTTGATGGGCTAATGTGCCCTCGTAATTTACTCTGATAAATGTCCACAGGGAAACGAAACAGTACAGTACTGGCACCATTTCACCTCTCAACAAAAATCTGCTTAAAACCAGATGTCTGGTAGCCATATGACAGACGCTGCACCCTGAGAAGGGGGCTCCCTTAGGGATCTGGGAGAGGCGGGGGTGATTATGCTGCGCGCCTGCTTCCAAGCCTAATGGGCTCGCAGGGAGGGAGAGATGGAGCCCTGAACATCTTGGAGGTGACATCCTCTGGGCTGTAAGTGCCCCATACAGAATTTAGCCACAGCTCAGCAGCTGTCCTGTGGCAGCAGCCCCCTCTGCCATCTGGGGGAGCAAGATTTGGCATGGGATTGAGATCCTCAGCCTGGTATAAACCCTATCATTCATGTGAAAGTGTGGGTCAGAGGTCTAATTGGAGGGAGAGAGAGAGGGGAATAGGTACTGTCAATCTCCAATGGCCTTTTTTTAAAAAAAATCTAATTCAAGGACTGTTATTCTGATCCCCAAGCCACAACAGGAGAGGGGAGTGAGTATTACTTTGCCACCATCAGAGACTATAAATAAGGGAAAACAATAATCAGTGTTGGGTTGGCAAGGAGTTGTACCAAGAGGAAATGCTCACCCATGATGGGTTTGTTCAGCAGAGGTCATTGGAAGGGTCAGAAAGTGAAAACATGACTATTTGGTAAAGAAAATGGAAGTCAGATATGAGGCAAGTAGAATTTCTATAACAGCTGCACACCTGGATGTCTAGCAGGGAAGAAGCAGGGGGCTGAGGCCTGGAAATGTCCCAGACTGTGGAGGCTGTGGCTGGGCCGTGAGGACCTGAAGGCGCCTTCCTTTACTGAGTGATGCTGGAGGGGTGGGCAGAAGAGGAACAATCAGGGACCTAATTTGTTATGGTTAAAGATTAAGTCCTTAGCATCAAAACATATTGGATATTTGAACTTTGCAGAGTTGGCAGAAATATAATCATTTTTATTAAGGGCTCAGTGTTGGAAACATTAAAGTTTTTGGAAATATGATATGTAGTCTTCTGTTTTAAAAGAGCAAAGCTAACGTGTCATTATCAATACAAGTGTATGTATGACCTAGTGGAAAAATGGCTGAGAAACAAGGAACGTGATTTGTGGTCTGGGCACTTTCACTGATTTGCCTTGCTTTCTCCATACATCAGTGGGATGATCATAATAGCTACCACCTTGAAAGGATTAGTCATGTGCCAAGTGACTTTCTGTGTATTAGCTTATTTAATCCTCCAGTAATCCTTTGATAAGGTAGTATTCTCATTCTCTTCACTTTATAGTGATGGAGCTGAGGCTTGAGTTAAGTAACTTACCAGATGACATATAGCTAGTGAAAGACAGAGCTGCCATTTGACCCTGGGTTGCCTGATACATATATTCAACTCCCACGTGATATTGTCCGCTCTGTTTACCTCAGACAGTGTAGCTGGGATGAAATTAAACAATAGAAAGGAACAGACTGGTTTGAAACGGCTGCTAGAATGGAACGAACCCACCCGTTGGAGCCTGACAAAGGTCGTTTTGAATCCTTACCCTCACCTCGTAACTAGGTGCAAATTTCTTAATTTTATACTTTTTTGGTTTCTTTATATTAAATGAGAATGGTAATACCTATTTTGCTTGTTTCTGGAAGATTAGAGATTATGTAAATGAAGTGTCCAGTCTGTAGTAGGAACTAAAAAATTGGTAGCTATCGTTGTTTGCCCCGTTGTCATTTACTAGTCTTGAGGACCAGGACCGTGCATGTATTTTGGTATCCTACTTTCATTACAATGGTACTGAGCACAAAGTTGTCACACAGCTATGAATAACAATGGCTACTGATAGCTGGGGGCTTGCCATAGGCCAGGTGCCTGGTGCATAGAAGGTTCTTTATATATATCAACTCATTTAACCACCATAAGATGAAGAAGATACTTCTGGTGCCCCAATCTTACATTACAGATGAGGAAACTGAGACAAAGAGGTTCTAAGTAGCTTGCACGTAGTCACATAGTTTGTAAGTGACAGAGCTGGGGTTTGAAACCAGCTGTCTAGTTCTTAATTACTATGCTGTTAGTCATAGATTCATAGGCTCATAAA
Source organism: Galeopterus variegatus (assembly GCF_000696425.1). Taxonomy (NCBI): domain Eukaryota; kingdom Metazoa; phylum Chordata; class Mammalia; order Dermoptera; family Cynocephalidae; genus Galeopterus; species Galeopterus variegatus. The sequence goes on along the minus strand of NW_007728139.1, from coordinate 90,242 downwards.
GCTGGAGGAAGAAATAGAGGTTTTATAGTTCAACTCTATGTCCCACAATGGGAGATGCTTGATATTTCTAAGAGATGCTTATTCAGCTTCTGCTTGTCTGTCATCAGTAAAAAGGTGCTCATTGGCCCAGTGAGGCACCACTTTTAATTGCTGGGCAACTCTTTGTGACAACTTTCTAATATTAAGCTGAAACCAGCTTTACCTTTTCCTTCCTCATTGATCTTTTGGTTTTTGAGGTATCCCGAACAAGGTTAGTTCCCTCTTCAATATGACACCCCTTTGCTATTTGAAAACCACGACCTCGTCTTTTCCAAGCCAGCAACTCCAGTTTCTGTCAATGGTGACCCATCAACTGGGTTGGCTTGCTGAATGTCTTTTTTTATGTTATTGTCCATCGGTAGAACTTTGTTCTTTTCTCAGTGCAGGTTGAGATTGCATTAGCTTTCTATAACTATATGTGATATAGTTCTAGTCACTATATGTGATATAGTTTGCTCCCATTGGTTTTAGGTAACTACAGTAGTCCCCACCTTATCCATCAGGGATATATTCCAAGACGCCCAGTGGATGTCTGAAACCATGGATAGTACTGAACCCTATATACTGTATATGGTACATATATACCTAGAATAAAATTCGATTTGTAAATCTGACAAATCAATAACTAATAATAAAATAGAACAATTATAACAATATATTATAATAAAAGTTAGGTGAATGTGATCTCTACCTCTTTCTTTCAAAATACTATAATATTTTTGGACCGCAGTTGACCATGGGTAGTTGAAACCATGGAAAGTGAAACCGTGGATAAGGGGGATTACTGTATAACCTCCTATGTATTAGTTGGCTCTGCTGCCATAACAAGATAGCATATACTAGGTGACTTAAACAGCAGAAATTTATTTTGTCACAGTTCTGGAGGCTAGAAGTCAAAGATTAAGATTCCGACTGATTTGGTTTCTAGTGAGGGCTCTCTTCCTGGCGTGTGGACAGTTGTCTACTCATTATGTCCTTGCATAGCCTTTCCTGGTGTTGTTCCCTCTTTTAAAAGGATGCCAATCCCATTGGATTAGGGGACCCACCCTTATGGGCACACTTAACCTTTATTACCTCCTTATAGGACCTATCTTCAAATATAGTTACATTAGGGTTAGGGCTTCAACATTAGAATTTTGAGGGAACCCAATTCAGCTCATAGCATCCTGTGACCATAGGGGTGTGGCTGTGCTAGAGACCTGTGATGGAGAACTGAAGGAAAGGGCCATGGCCACTTAATCTTGGTCTGCAGGGCAATGTGGGAGGAGTCAAAACTTCCCCTCTGCCTTCAGGGGCTGTGCTCCCTGTCTCTGTTATCTCACTGGGTCCCTGAAGTTCCCCTTTCTTGATTTTGAGTTGCTGTGATACTGACAGGGTGGGGACAGAAAGAGAGATAGCTGAAATCTGTTATTGCAACAATAACTATGAGCTTCAAATCCAGGGATTTCCCCAGTTATCTTGTATTGGGCAGTTGCCTTCCTGCCATAGGAAACAGATGAAGGGAGGGCAGGTTGTAACCTGGAGCCTGTAATCATAAGGGCATAGAGAGCCCTCCCCAGGATATTCACGGCTGGTGGGATGACTATGGCAACCTGCCAGAGAAATCCCAGTGGCCTTGCTGAGAGGCATCAGGCAGGGAGACCCACTGCTTCTGTGACCCAGCCTGCTTCAGCCTGGAAGAGAGTGAAGAGGGCAGGCAGGGCGCGTGTGCATTAGCATACTCGGGATTGCAAGTGCTAGAAAAAGCAACCTGAAGTGCCTCAAGCAAGATGGAAATTTATTGGTTCTCATAAAAGTCAACAGGCAGGCTGAGCTTCCAGCGTGGTTTGATCTGGTGCTCAAATATTATCACCGGATCTGTCCCTACACTTACTTCGTCCGGCTGTCAGCTTTACTGGCTCACTCTGTGGTTTCGTCCTCACCTACCAATTCCAGAGAAAGAGTAATCATGTTTTCTTGGCTGTGGCTGGGTCATGTACCATTTTCAAACTACTCAGTATAGCCACACATATTGGATATGCTGTTATTTTAAGCCAGTCCAGTACCCATCCCTGTTGGAGTCAGTTCCATGGAAACTATATGACTGGAGAATGGTAGAGAATGTTTCCCAAAGGGAATTTCAGATCCATTTTTCCAAAGGAAACTTTGAATCCCTTGGAAATTCTGGAAATGGCTATTAGACAGAAAAAACAGGTGTTTATTTCAGGGCATTTCTTACATGGTCCCCCAAACAAATCTTCAGTCTAATGTTACTGGAATGTCCCTGAGAATTACAATAAGGTGTCACTTTCTCTTCATTCTCTTATCACAGCAACTGTGGGTTTTTATGTGCTGAAGAATAGCACTACAGTCCTTTCAAATGATATCCCACTTATTTCTGAGATTTCCCCCATGGTCTTGTCATGTGTGCCCATCTACCCATTAAACAAAGACTTATTGAGTGTCTACTGTATGCTAAGGGATGCTAGGTCCTGGGGATGTAGCAGTCAACAAGAGAGAGTGTTGCTGTCCTGATGGGGCTTTCAGTAGTGTTCCAGTGTCCTCATCAAGCTGCCGTGCTGTGCTTGCCCATCGCATTGTGTAACCCAGGGATCTCTGATCTACCTCAGGCCACAGGTGCCTCCACCACCATGCTGGCCTTGCCTTCTTCTTTACTGTGTCAACAGGGAGCAGAATTAATTCTGCACAGCATGGCAGAGACTGCTGTTCTCCATATGTGCAGGGGCCATTTTTCTTTGGTAGCATTTGTCGTAATCACCATGAATTATTTATATACTTATTTGTTTAATATCTTTCCCTCCAGACTTCTCATAAGAGTAGGGATTGTGACTATCTTGTCCAACATTGCTATCCCTTGCATAGCGCAGCACCTATGGCATACTAGGCATTTAAATGCTTGAAAGATCTAGTGGGCTGTCAGGTTTAACAGGACTAGTCAAGTTGAAGGAATAACGAAACAGAAATACAATACGAAAAGTGACCTGAAACAGCTAGTGTGTGTATTAGTCTGCTCCGGCTGCCATTACAAAATACCATGGACTGGATGGCTTAAACAACAGAAATTAATTTTCTTGCAGTTCTGGAGGCTGAGAAGTCCAAGTTCAAGGTGCTGGCCAATTCAGTTTCTGGTAAGGTCCCTCTTCCTGGCTTGCAGATGGCCACCTTCTCACTGTTTCTTCACATGGTGAAGAGAGAGTGAATGAGCTGTCTGATGTCTCTTCTCATAAACACACTAATCCTATCAGATCAGGATCCCAACCATATGACCTCATTTAAACTTATTTCCTTATAAGCCCTATCTCCAAATATACTCACATTGGGGGTTAGGGCTTTAGCATATGAATTTGGGAGAGGGGGGCCCAATTCAGTTCATAGCAGTGTGACCATGTTCAGAGTACATAGCTAGGGTACCTTCAGAGACCTTTCTAATGCCTCCCTGTTTAGTTTCCTGCATGCTTCTAGGTGGCAGAGGCCAGCTGACCATACCCTGGGTTGCTCTGGGTATGTCTACTCATAAAGATCTAAGCATATGTGCCCCAAGACCCAGAAAAAGAAGAAAGTTTCTCTCCTCCCAGTCTAAAGTTGGCTTTCTGAGTCCATATTTTTTGTCCATGTCTCTGTCTTATCCAAGGATTGTGAATATCTACTCCCTTTAGGGGAACCTTATCCTCAATCTATAGCTTCTCTCTCAAAAAGAAGGACAAAATGTCTCTGAAGACTACTTGAGCTCAACCCATAATGAAAATCTTCTTTACCAAACAGAATACTTATGTTTCTAATTTGAAACTTCTGCATTTAGATTATTTTACATTTTTCTCCAAGAAAAGTTGGTAGGTGTAACCAAGGGTTCATTTACGTGTTTTGTTTTTTTCCACCCAAACAAAGGCTCTGCCCACCCTGAAGAGAATTCAAGTCCCTGTATCTAGGAAGATAGAATTACTTCTAGTACTTAAATGGTAGGGCCCACCGCCCCTTTTTCTCATCCCCTCCCCACAGATTTTACCCATCAAGTATTGGATAATATTAAGAAGTGGCCAAATCACATTATGCTTTACATTGCCTGGGTGTAGTACTGAATCACGTAGTGGTATATTTTAATCTCTGAAGCTGGACCTCTGCATTTCTGAACCACTGATAGCTGGAATGAAGGACAAAACCCCTATCTTAAAGCTGTCAGAGATGTGTTTTCTGTGTATGTAATGGGTGGAAGCAAGAATAGTATTTGGAGCATAGTTCTTCTTTGTTCTGAAAGCAATCTAGGTCGTATAGCTGTAATCAAAGAACTGACCCCTTGTTGCTTTGAATAGCCTTGAATGTTGGTAAAATCATCCAAATATAAATACTTCAGGCTGTGTGGTAAGTGTTCTCATTAGTAATGGAAGATAATGTCTCTTGAAGGGAAAAACACATTTTTAAAAGTGTTTTTTTTTTTTCATTTATTGATTGATTGGTCTAGAATTTCTGTAGAGAATATTTGACATGACTAATAAATGCTCCAAAGTTCAGTGAAGAAACCACCTGGACAATTAACAGCTTAAAAACAAGAAATGATAGTAAAATATAATTTCCAGATGGTTGAATCTGAGTATTATCTTTTTCCTAATAGTAGTAAAGATAACAAGTAACATTTATATAGTGCTTTAGAGTTTACAAAATGTTTGGTGTGTTGCCATTTGGTCTATTTTGATCCAGCCCAAGCTGGTAAGCTCCAAATCTCATTGTTCAAATAACTCGTGGGTATTTGTGGTCGGGGCGGGGCACAGTTTTGCCCACGCTCAGTGCTGCCTTTGCTTCTACTAGTGTGCTGCATCTCTCTGCCCTGCCACTACCTGCCTCTGGGACCAAAAAGGGATGAGGGGGTCTTTGTCACCAATGAGGTATGTGCTGTCTGTGAGATAATCATGTTACTAGACTGAATTTAAAACTGTTAACTCAGATCCTCATACTTAATGTATTTACTCTGGCTCACATTCAGCCATTTGATGGATATTTGCCAGTACACATGCATTTGGTGCCACCAGATTCTGTATTTTTCCATTACCCAGCTGAGGCTCACTGTTGGCAAATACTGACCTTGGCAAGGTTAGGAATCTAGAATCAGGAAATCCGTTCCTGGGTGGGCCAAGGGAAGTTTCAAGACCTGAGATCCCTAATCGACCTTGGGGATGTGGTAGAGAGGACAGGTTTTGCTCTGTGGACGCTTTCTTTCAGCACCACTCCCAGGATCACTGCTCATGTGTGTCTGTTGCAAGCAGGAGAGAACCCAAGTTTTCTATCCACTGGGCCAACTGCTCAGAGAGCTCTGAGAAAAACCTCCCCTCCTCTTGGGGTTCATCCAAACGGAAGCTTCTTTGTGACCTCTGATTTCCTATTGCTTAGGAAAGTTCTGGGTTATGCAGAGCTCATCAGGCCCGTACAGAAAACAAGTCTTCTGACTTGTTTGTTCTTAAAGGGCAGAATGTTGTGCCTCATCCACACTTTAATAAAAATAATATACAGTAGTGGTGACAGTCCTCCTGACATAGTTTAATTCCTTTGAGTTATTCCGTTAGGATGTTTATTTCATGGAGTGTTGTCATTATGATGTGCTGTGTTTCTTTGGCCTTGCTGAGTCTTGCATATGTGAGTTTGGATGTATGTCCTAGTGTCTTCACACATACATTTGCTAACCAGAAAATGTGTTTTCCCCTTTGAAATTGACATTATTGGAAGGAAGTTTCTTTATATGTGGTTCACAGTCAAGTTTTTCCTTCTTTGATTCTTTGTAAGTTTTTCTTTTTAAACATATACAAATGTATGTATTACTGAATGAACTTCCTCCCCTTTTTCCCCCAAGGCAAACCATGCGTAAAAAAAGAGTACGACAGGGCCGGCCCGGTGGCGCACTGGATAGTGCACCGCTTGGGAAGCGCGGCGGCGCTCCCGTCCGAGGGTTCGGATCCCACATACAGACCGGTTCCCGCTCACTGGCTGAGCGAGGCGCGGGAGCAACACCGAGGCTTGCGATCCCGTTGCTGGTCCCCGGTCCGGTACGGGGGCAACACTGAGGGTTGCGATCCGTTGCCGGACACGGAAAAAAGACAAAAGACAACAACAAAAAAAAAAAATAAAAGAGTACGACAAGAGGAGATTCCAATGCACCTATGCTCTTGGTTACTTCAAACAGTGATCAAAATCTTCCCCACAGAAAGAAAACTTTGCTGTGAGGATAGATGGAGGAATCTATCCAGTGTTTTAGGTTTATTTTCTTAGCTGCACTCTGGTCACTCTCCCAACCTCTTTGCCACTTCTCCCAAGGTACCCAGGACCAACTTGGGCCTCTTTTTTAGCTAGTGATCTGGGCCTTTCTGCTCTTTTCCTGACACTGAAAAATGACTTTGAAACTGGAGGAGTATAACCTCTTAAGATTTGGGGGTTTTGAGGGTCAGAGAAGCAACATCCAACCTAGGTTGAAGTTTGAAGAGCACAAGTACTCAGGATTCTTTTTTCTTTAAGTATTGAGTGAATCGGGTTCACCATTCTGTTCAAAATTCTACCAGCTTCTTTCATTAGCATCTTCTTCATTTAATAGTGGCATAGAGATGCTGCATGTGATACCAGTGTGAGATGACAACTTATCGAATGGTTTGGAGAAACCTGTATTTAACATCTGCTAGCATTTGAGCTTCCTTATCTTGTAGGGTTTGCTCAATCTGCTACTGACCTAGTGGCTATAGATCAATGTTTATTTGCATGAGAGACCTTATTTTCTCAGTATGGGGATAGATAACTACAGTATAAGAAGGAACAGGCTGTGATAGCAGTGCAATTATTGCTGCCTGTATTAGTCTGTTTCTGTTGCTTATCACAAAATACTTGGAACTGGGTAATTTGGAAGAAAATGAAATTTATTGCTTACAGTTTCGGAGGCTGGGAAGTCCACAGTCCATGGAACACGTATCATGAGGGTCTTGTCCTGGTGGTGGCTACAGCAACTCAGGATATCACATGGCAGATATGGTGGAGTGAGAGAGAGAGAGAGAGAGAGAGAGAGAGAGAGAGAGAGAGAGACCCTCATATGCTCTCCTTTGAAAGCCCTCAGCTCCACACCCCCGGCCCCTATTATTAGTCCATTCACTAGGCATGGTCCTACAATCTAACCACCTCTTCAAGGCCCCACCTTTCAATGACCATAATAGGATTTCCCACCCTCAACAGTCACAGTGGGGACTGTGACTGTTAAGCTTCAGTGACTTTGGGGGGCCATTCAATCCACTGCCCTGCCCTGCCTGCTACTACTGCTACTGCTGTAACTGTTGCTGCTAACTGCTGCTCTAACGATGATTATTGCTGATGCTGTTGTGGCTGATACTGTTGCGGCTAATACTGGTTCTGCTGCTGCTGCTGGTCACCATTCACTTTTCAGTTCTATGCTAGATGCTGTAGGGATTAACGGTATTTATTGTTTAAGCCTTTAAGATGTTTATAGTCTATGTAAGACCAACCTGAAAAATAATGGCTGGCAAGCAAGTACAATAATTATCATTTATACTTGTGTAGCACCACTATGTGCCAGATACTTTACATAACCAGCTCATTTACTTATTTTGATAATCCTAAAAGACAGGTCCTACCATCCCTTTTCAATAGATGAAGAAATTAGATTTAGAGAGAGCAAGTAACTTGCCCATAATTACTCACTTTGTGAATGGCCTAGGTCTGTTGGGCTCTAGAACCTGTGCCATTTCCACTAGGCTGGCTCATAGTCTTTAAATTCAGAAAGCACTTTCCCCTTTACAATATTCCCCAGAATGGCAGGGCATGTATCATGAACAAAAGTGAAACACAGAGAGAATATGAATGACTCTCAGAGGTAGTTACCAGAACTGAGACTCGAGGTTCCCAATTCCCAGCCCTATGCTCCACTTCCCTATGGAACAATAGTTGTTTTACTGACTCTGTCTTTATAAATTGACCCTGCAAATTAGCATAGGCCCAGAGCCTAAAGAGTATGCCAAGGTAACAAAAGTCCTCGCAATGACTGAGATGGTACTTCCTTGTCTACCTGCAATGCTGTGTACTTTGTGCGGCCATCCTCACTTTGGTCAATAGTATCGTCTTTACAACATCTTTGCTCCTTGAGGAGCATTGATGTTACAGTGTAGAAATAAATGCCCGCTGGGAATTGATCTGGTGGCTGAATAGTCTGGAGATCTGCCTATTGCCTTGGTCAATAACAGTATATTAAAAACTTAGTACATATCTACCAGTGTCACATTGTAGCAACCAAATATTTTATCCCATTGTGTGGGTTGTCTTTTTGCTCTGTTAATTTCTTTTGCTGTGCAGAAGCTTTGTAGTTTGATATAATCACATTTGTTTATTTTTCCTTTTGTTGCCTGTGTTTTAGAGGTCATGTTCGGTGTGTGACAAAGGATTAATATCCAGAATATACAAGGAACTCAAACAACTTAACAGTAAAAAAACAAATAACCAATTAAAAAATGGGCAAAGGAACTGAATAGGCATTATTCAAAGGAAGATATTCAAACAGCCAACAGACACATGAAAAAATGCTCAACATCACTCAGCAGGAAAATGAAAATCAAAACCACATTAAGATACCATCTCACCCCAGTTAGATTGGTTATCATCAAGAAGACGGAGAACAACAAATGCTGGTGAGGATGAAGAGAAAGGGGAACCCTTCTACACTGTTGATGGGACTGTAAATAGGTGCAGCCATTATGGAAAACGGTATGGAGGTTCTTTGAACAACTTCATATAGAATTGCCATATGATCCAGCAATCCCACTGCTGGGTATATACCCAAAGAAATGGAAAGCTTCATGTTGAAGAGATACCTACACTCGCATGTTCATCACAGCTTTATCTACAATAGCCAAGAGTTGAAACCAACCTATAAGTGCATCATCAGATGACTGGATAGGAAAATGTGGTATATCTGCACAACGGAATGCTACTTAGCTATAAAAAGAATGAAATATTGCCATTTGCAGCAACATGGATGAATTTAGAGAAAATCATATTAAATGATATAAGCCAGGCACAGAAAGAGAAATGCAGTATGTTCTCACTCGTAAGTGGGAGCTAAAATAAAAGAAAGATACAACATTCCCAATAATACACTGAACTTTCAAAAGGGCAACTGGGGTTACTATAAGTAGGAAAGGAGTGGAGGAGGGAGGAATGGGTAAAGGGCCATGAATAGCAATGATATTGTATATTATTGAATATAATAATTATTCTGAAGTGAGATCGCATATTGCACATGGGTGTTGATATTCAACTCTGTACCTCACAAATATGTACAATCAATTTCATTACAATATAAATAAATAAATAAATAAAAGATTGTACCAACCAAGTTTTCTTAGGCAATATTTATTCCAAATGGTGTCCTCTAAAATGTGAGGATTCATTGGAAACTCTTTAAGGCGTAGTCTCCTCTCCATGATCTATGTATAGCTAACATATTGTGGATTATCAGAGTGAGCTCTACCTCTTTTTTCCACTGCTTGTTGAATTTTGGGCTGCTGCTGGGAAACAGAGGTGGTGAGGGCAAGATGCCTGGACAGGTGTGTTAATGAGGGAGGGTCTGTGTTCCAGTGGTAAATACAGCATTTTGTGGATTATACATTATGCCTTGATGGCTAAGAATACAGGCTCTATAGTCAGCATACCTGGGTTCACATCCTGGCTCTGCCACTTATAACAGCAAAATCTCAGGCACCTCTGGGAGCCTTTGTTTCTTGTCTGTAAAATGGGGATCAATACTTCTCTCACAGAATTATTTAAGGAATAAATGAGTTAATAATACCCTATGTAATAGTCTGTTTCTGTTGCTTATAACTAAATACCTGGGACAGGGTAATTTATAAGACAATGAAATTTATTGCTTACAGTTTTGGAGGCCGGGAAGTACAAAGTCCAGGGAACACATCTGGTGAGGGTGTTCCTTGGTGGTGGTTTCAGCGACACAGGGTATCACACTATGAGTTGGTGGAAGCAGAGAGACAGAGACTCTCACTTGCTCTCCTTTTAAAGCCCTCAGAACCACATCCATGACCACCATTATTAATCCATACACTAGGGTATGTTCCTCACAATCTAGTCACCTCTTCAAGGCCTGACTTTTCAATTACCCTAATAGGATTTCCCACCCTCAATGTTTACAGTGCGGATTCAGCTTCAATGACCATTGGGGGCCATTCAATCCACTGCACCTTAGTGTTGCAATTTATTGGTATCAATGAAATTATTAACCAATAATTTTTACATGTCTAGTACATGCCAGGCACCATGCTAGATACTTCAATTTATACTAGGATGTGAATTCTTCAAGGACAGGGACCTCGGTCTGTTTTGTTCATTGATATATCCAAGCATCTGGAACAGTGCCTGGTACATAGAAGATGCTCAATAAATATTTGTTGAGTGGATGAATGATTGCTAATCTTTATAATAACCTCACAAGTCAGGAATTATCCCTGTTTCCCAAAGGGAAAAAAAAAACATGAAGCTCAGATAAATGTGTGCCCAAGAACACACATTAGGTGGGAGCAGAGCCTAGATAAGAGTTCAGGTTTCAAAACTTACATTTTTTTTTTCTTGGTGCCTGGCTGGTACATGGATCTGAGCCCTTGACCTTGGAGTTATAACACTGAACTTTAGCCAACTGAGCTAACCAGTCAGCTGCCTAAAGCCTATACCTTTTTGCTCCTTTTTAAACCTTTCCCTTGTCCCTTTCCTTTCCTTTTTGCTTCTCTCCTTTCACTTTCTCCAGTTTCTCTCTCTTTTTCTTTTTCTTCCCTTTTCTTCCTCTCTTTCTCCTGCCTTTTCCCTCTCCCCCTTTTCCCTATCATTTTTATTTCTCTTTTTCTCTCTTTTTTCTTCTTTTTTCCTTCTCTTTTATCTCCTCCTTTTTCCTTTTCCCTTTTCCTTCATCTATTCCCCCTCAAAGCACTTACAAGCAGAGCGTTTTACTTCTTAGGCTATAATAGCAATGTGAGGTAAGCAGTTACTCCTCATTTGGCAGATGAGGAATTGAGGAATCTGAGATAGGTGAAATGACCTGCCCTATTTCCTATGGCTAGTTAGTGCTGCTGAGGCTTCAACCTAATTATCTTCCTACCAGTCTATTTAGTGACTTTCCCAGAGCGTGCACTGCCTTGCGGATGTCAGTGGTTGTGAATGGCAGACAGTGATACCTGTCCTCCAAAACATTCATTACCTTCCAACTGAGAGGGTTGAATTCTGAGGTGACTTAGGAACCAGAGCAGGTTTGAGGGAGACCATGGGGCAGGCAGAACTTGGATTTTCCTCAAATCTCACCTTCCGAGCCACCAAGGCTGGCTCCTGCATAGGAAGAGGACTCCAATACTGATTTCAAAATCTACCAGGCATGGGAGCCTTACACAGCATCAGAGCCAGCGCTTTGCTCAAGAACTCAGAATGGTCCCTCTTTGGGAGAGGCTTTGGTATTTGCCTCTTTTAAAATGAACACTTGAAATCCCACGTATATAAATGGTGCTGACTCATTTTCACCTTGAGGTGTCATCTTTTTCTCAGTCTAACTGGTCTGCTGTAGTATGTTAGGGTATTCTATGGCACAGCACTAACAATTCAAAGCCTGAACCACACATTATTATAGTGCTAACCAAGCACAGTGGGCACTCTACAGTTATGCCACACTTCTTGGAGAGTTTAAAACATTAAGCGAAGGGCCAATGTACCAATAAAACAGGTCTTGAAGTGTTTTAATCTTGTATTAGTTAGGAAAAAGGTTTACTGGCCAAATTCCATACAAGAGCTGGGTAAGCACTCCACACAGCTGGGTAAAGCAATCGTTTTTATTACTTATTTTATTCTTTTTATGATATCTCAGTGTATATGTTACTGCCCATGTTCTTTTTGTGACCTGTGTACTTATAAATATTATATGTGAGAATACTTTTAAAAGTTCATGGAAAGATTCATATTACTTTTAATTCTATTTTCCTAAAGACATTTTGAAGTACCCTCATATTTACTTTTATATTTGTGTTTGTGTAATCCTTTTCAAAAGAATTCCGTGAAGCAACAATATTTTCTATTATGGTGAAATTTTCTTATATGTATGTTGATAGAGTCTTTACTCCTGCAGTAATTAATTAGTAAGTTTAAAAGTCAAATAATGTCATTGACTAATAGGGAGAGATTGGTGTTATGTGTAAAAACTCTTTTTCACCTATGTTTTAAAATCAATCATGAGTGTATTTATATGTCCATATATTTATGTTTGGTGGTTTGGGAGTTTTGGATTATATATCGTTAGCTGGCCAGGAGTTGGAGAATGGGAAGAAGGATTAAGTCTCTGAGTTTGATAAACTCACGCAAAGAAGTATTTACTAGACAGGATACACAATAAGTATTTGCTGTACAATCTATTCTGCTCTAGAAGACATAGTCTTTGCCCTGGAGAAGCTTGACGTTGTTGCCATGATAGACATGCATCCACTTAATGGATATAACAGAGGCTAATGTAAAGGCTCAGCTAGAGGTAGAACAGAGTTGATGCTTGTAGTAGCATGCAGGATTTCAGCTCTCTTGTTTATTTCATAGCATCCTATGAAATGAAAAGACTTCTTTGTCAATGGTGTGTACCCTACACTTTATTTATTTATTTATTGGCAGCTGGCTGGTGCAGGGATCTGCACACTTGACCCTGGTATTTTCAGCACCACAGTCTCCCCAGTGAGCTAACCAGCCAGACACCTACACTTTATATAAAGTTGATTTTTGAGTGTATTTATTAAACTGGATTATTCCCTAAAGAAAGTGTTTCTACCTTGTAAACAAAACCCTTTTATTAGAGCTATTTGTGACTTTGTTTTAGTGAATGCTTTAATGTATTATTTACTGAGGGAATTTTACCTATGAAGGTATGAAATAATTTGTTTCCTTTCCATAGAAAAAGGAACAACTTTAACTACAGTTATCTTGGAACTCCCCATTTTTCTAGAATGTGTTATGTTTATGCTGGGAAAATATTTATAAATGAGGGTTGATTATTTTATTAATATTTTGTCTTAGCTAAGGGCCGGAGACTAGATTAAAAGACCATGGGGGCTGAAAATACTGTTAGTTACAAGACTCATTTGTAAATAACTTGAAAACAGGTATCATGACCACCATTCCCTCCAATGCCTTCAAATGGGGACTCTCATGACACATAGTAGGTGTTTTCTTGCCCACTTGCTTTGTCATTTTAAGTCAGGTATTTTCAGTAGCAAATTACTTTCTGGTATTTTAGGAAGCAAAGGAAGGGATAAAGATTAATACTTACAAGCCTTAGTAAAATTTTATCACATTTCAAACTCTGGGTGATAAGAAGAAAGCTGCTAGGAAATTTGTCTTTGCCTGGAATGAAAACAATATTACTTTTATTTTAAAAAAATATGAAGAATTAAAAAGGGCTTATTAAGAAATTACTTATGCCTACGAGTGTGCTAAAGGTTTTAGAGAAATCAAAAGTAGCAGTATCCTTAAAGAGCTGTCTACTTGAGTAGGCAAGACGAAGACCTATGAAACGATTAAATGCTAAAACAGGAAAGCCCCGGAAATAACACTGCGGAGCTTCAACAGCTCATAAACCCCTGCTTCATATGTTGGTCCGCAGTGTTTGCCTCCCCTGTGTAAAGCAGCCCAGTTGTGTTTCCATCAGAACGTTAAAGCCACTGTTCCACGTCGGATGTTTGAGTTTGGAGTTAAATTGAAACGAAGTGGCAAACAACATTGGCCCTATAAAGTCAGGCAAGAGAAAGTGTTGAATTCAGAAGGATGCCAGGAAAATCTCTGAACCTGTTAAAGCAAGTTTCTGTGGGCAAAATCACCCCCAGGTCCACTTCAGGCTCCAAATCTGGTGTTCATTCAGGATCTGATCAATCCTCTCTGGGCTTGTTGAGGCTTTTTGGCCTTTGATGATGGGAATAATGCCTGGAAAAGAACAGAGGAATGGAACTTAGGCTCATTGGGGTGGTCACTGTCATAAATCTGGGAATGACGGATAATGCCTTGCATCTTTCTTATGAGGAGGTCTTGCCAATTCTGGCTCTGAACCTGCCCTTTGAAAGGGTCTCATCTCAGAGGCTCGGGAACTGCTCAGGGACTCACGTGTTCCTTTTCCCTTCCCAGGAAGCTGCATGCTAATGGTGCCTTCTTATATATTACACAGTTTCTCAGATGGCTTTGTGAATCTGTTATGTCTTTACTGTGGCTGAAATCCCAACCCATACTGGCTTATGCAGACAGTTTTTCTAAGTTTTTGGCTCATAACCGACAGAGCCAGTGCAAGGCTAATTTCTGGCTTGAGGGGTGTCACCAGAACTGTTTCTTGACTCTCAACTCAGCTCTGCTCTCCTCCCTGTGTTGGCTTTATTCTTAGACAGGTTCTTCACTCATGAATGCAAAATAGATGAGAAGTTCCAGATTTGACATCCTTTCGCATTTAAAACCAGCGCCCAACAGTGATTTCCAATAAAATGCCTGATTGCATCTCAAGTGACTTCAGTGGGATTCCATGCCCATCTCTGAACTAATTTCTGTGGGTGAGGAGAATGTAACAAACTGATTGACTTAAGACTGGGTCACATGCTCCATTCCTTTGGTTGGATTCCCACTCAAAACATGAAGGTTAGGATGCGGAAGAGGTGATGTCTAAGAGGAAATAATAAATACAAACATCAGGTGACAACCATAATTGATTTTATATATCATTATTATGGCTGCGAGTTCTATTCTGACTGGGACCCACTTCATGACTTGTTTCTGCTATTTATAGGTCTCCTTTTTTTGAGCTGTTTTGTGGGCCAGCTGTTCAGCTAGTTCAAAGTTAAAAGTCTGACCTGGCCTCAGATTTGCTGAGATGTCCATGCCTTCTGCAAAAGATACTGATGAGATCCTTTTCATCCTGAGAAGCTATATTTAAGTCTGGAACACCTGATCCTACCCTGTTCTCTCCTCTTCACAGAACTGTGGGATTTCAGCTCTGAAAAGGCTAATCTTGTTCTAGATCCATAGCTTTTACTCCAGCTTCTCCAGAGGCTGAGGGATTCTTCAGAGATACTTGCATGGGTCAGCACATAGCAGACAAAGTTGGGAGCAGTGGTCGAGAAGGGCCCATCAGTCTAGGTTCTGGGATTCTTGTTTCCCCTCAATAAAGGCAGTCTGTATCATCAAAAGAAAGGGTTTCACTACTAACAAAAAACCTGAAAACATGGTTATTAGCTAAATCCATCATCTCTGCAGATGAAAAACTCGAGTCCCAGAGAGGTTAATTGATTGGCCCAATGTCACACAGATGCTCACACTTGGGTTTCCAGAATCCCAGGTCGGCACTCGTGGTGCTGGAGTGGCTGCCTGTTACTTCCCTTAGTGTATGTGGCATGTGGTCTAAGGTCTAAAATAAAGGGAGGGAGTCAAGCTCTGTCCATGCTGCTGACAGCATAGGTGACTTGGGAAGGCAGCTTCACCTCTTGCTCTTGGTTTCCCAATTCCTCCTTAGATGAAGCAAGAACAATCCTGGCTTCTCATCCTGGGCAAGGCTGATGGTACACCCTGCTAGGATCTTGGCACCTCTCAAGCATTTCATCAGCCCATATTTACAGAGACACTGCCTGAATTCCTGCTACTCCATCCCCCACCCCCCACGCTGTGGGTTAACGGAGCCATTTAAAATCTCAAGTAGGAGGGGACAACATAATTTTCTCATTATATTTTGGGCCTTTGGAATGTTGCTCTTGCCCAGAGTTGTGAAGATAAAGTGGATGTAGGTCAGCTTGATTCTGTCTTTATCAATGGCCTGCAAGTATTAAATATGCAAGAGATGGGCTGCTCTCTCCATGTCTCCTTCCCCCCAGTTCTTGCCACATTATGTTTGTTTCTGTTCAGGACTAGAAAGAAGTGATTCTTTAGATTTGCTTTTCTTTTACTAACTGGAGAAATACCTCACTGTGTCTTGCTTAAATATGGCTTTTCAAACAGTTCCAGCTTTTGTGGAGGGAAGGGTGTGGGTAATCCCCTCCTGTGTAAGAGGCAACCTTATTACACCCAAAGAAAACAAACCCCAATGTTTGGAGTGCCAGCAATTTAGGAAGTTTCTAGCAGGTCTGTCATTTGTTCCAACCATCAGGTGTGGTCCCTGAAAAGATACTCTTACATTTTGCCCATGAGTTGGGAGGGCTTCTCTGCAGGTCACGGGAAGGGTTCCTAGAAGTTGAGAGCAGTGTGGTGTGTCCCCCTAGATTCCAAATCTCCTTCTACCGCCTATCTGATGGTCAGATGAGAGCTGGGGCTACTCTGCATGAGAATGTTCTGTGGGTTGGTGTCCATCAGGGGAAATGATCTGGGCAGACTTCATTGGCAGGGGTTTGCCCATGTTTTGAGAATTAATGTTTGTTTACTTTAGAAGTAGAATCACTTGGTCAGCTGTTATGTTCCATTCTAAATTATTTTTCTGCTCCCTGTTTTGTTCTTTTGGTCTTTGACAGATGAGCAAAAACAGTTTTTAATAACTTTAAAAAGGTGTCACAACGCTGTCTAGAGAGGGAAAAGTGATCAAATTCCCTGAGGGTAACATACATTGGAGTTTTTTATTTGCTTAATATTAAGTCTATGTTTCTCTACCACCTTTTTTCCTAAATGTATGACAACGAAGGGGGAGGTAATTTTTATTTTTTCCTAAGTGCTTTCAGGGAAATCCCTTTTAAACCTATGGATTTTAGTCCAATGAGGAATCCTCTTCCTTTGGTCTAAATTTTGCATATCGTCTGTTTCTTACAGGGCTTCCGTATTGTCTCAGGCTCCACTGGAAATGCAGCAAGGATTCCTAGCACATCTCAGTTGCCATAGCAACAGCAGTCTTTCCCATAATGAGCTGCATCATCTGAACTGATGTCACAGCATCATGCAGCAGGTCAAGCAAGGCATCTCCTAGTATTGCATCCTACAGATGTGCTGTAAACATCAAAAGAAGACGGTGGGAGCAGGAGATGGTGAGTGTTAAATATCTGGGCCTTAATTGCATGGCTGTTTTGTTGGTTAGTCGGTGTCTGCAAAGGCAGAGATGGGGGGATGTTGTCTGCTTAAAATGGACTGGGGAAAGAAGGGCTGTTTTACCTAAATCTGTTTTTCAGGCTGCCGGGTTAAGACAAAGGCCTATAAGAGTCATACAGGAATCAAAATATGTCAAATTATTCTTGCTCCATCTCTGTTATTTTTAGTGTTCATATAGAATTTTTCATAAACATAAGATGATTTTCTATTGCAAAACCCCAAATAAGCTCTAAAATGAGTAGTTCACAGTATTTAAACATTGTCAAGATATATATTTCTATTTTATGGGGCAGAGTTAATTGGTCCCATTTGCTTTTGTGATTTATGAAATATTTAGTGATTTGCAGTATGAAATTCAGTATTTACCACGGTTGGGTTTCAGTTTCTTCATGGCAAGGAATGAATGCTGAATAAGCATTTGACATAACCCTGATGTGAAAGGGGATCTCTTGCATGTTCAAGACAATTTATTAAAAGCAAAAGATCAAATGAAATTATTTGAGCTTTTCGATTTATATGGTAGTTCTTCAACCCGTGTCCTTCATAGTTGGTTGAAAGACTGCCACAATATTTTTCCATCTCTAGCTAGCCTCTAAAATAGCTGGAGTTATTTGCAGGCTGACTTGTAACTGAGAAAGGAACAAGTCTCCTCTCTGCCGCAGTTGCAGTGAAGGGTAACCCTTAGGAGAGCCTCTGGAAGTGCAGTAGTGTTGCCTGCTATCCCTTGCTTAACTTTAACCAAAATCTGGTATTCTCAATTAGTATCAGGGTCCTCAGTGATTACAGGGAATACAGATCTCTGGACTCAGTCATAACCTCAACTCAATTCTGAAACTCTGATAAACATGTGTAATTTTCTATTATCATTTTTTTTTTCTAAAAAATGTGGTCTGACAGTGTCAGATAGGGAGCAGTGTGTTGCCTTTTGTTTTGGGAAATAAAATGGATTTCCCTGATGCAGCTGATTGCTACTAAGGGAGAGAAAGGAGGAGGCACATGTCAGTTCAATTGATCATTATGTCCACTTAGAATCAGGGAGTGGTCTTGTGGCTCAGTGCTGCCGAGTTGATAATTTTTATTTGAAAAGTATTACAGGCAAGAATGGCAAACCCTGAGTTCCTCTTCTTTCAGGCTGTTTATTGAACCTAAAAGAGATAAGTCATTAGAAGCAGGAAAAGCCATACCTCTAGCCAGCTTTGAGTGATTTTTTTTTTTTTTTTCGCACAGAGTTGAGCATATTGGTCCCATTAGGCACTAGCTGGAGTGGAAGACCTCAGGTTTTAATTAGTTTGTTTATACCACATCACACACATGCTACTCTCAGTCCTTTAAGCTTATGTAGCTGACATGCAGCTATATGGGAAGGGAGAGGTCAGCTCAGCCTGGCTTTATTGCAAGTACTTAGGAGTACGAATTGTTCATTGCCTGCTTTTTTTGTCGTATGTGAGCAGAAAGCTCTGCTGGGACTGGTGGGTGTGAACACAGCTAAATCAGCTCTAAGGTGACAGGGAGGAGTGCTAGATGGCGATGGGGGAAGGGAAAGTGTGTCTAGTAGCTGGATCGTAAGTCTGGAGAAAATCACCCCGTGCCCATTAGAATTCTTTTAAAGTATTACTTCCAAGGAAAAGCGATGAAGAAAGACTTGTTTGGTAACATGAATTGCTAGGAGTAAAAATAACCAAAGGCAGCATTTTAATGAGTTTTCTGTTTGCTTAATTCTTGTCTCTTTTGTCTAACAGTGCTCTTAGCTGCTTCATCATGGGTGATTTGTACAATTACTGGAAGTCGCAGAAGCCAGATTCCTTAAGGGCAATGTTAGAAAAAGTGGAGTCATGCTTTAAGGGTGGGGAAGGGCGCTGGTGGGTGTGGGCTGACGCAGTTATCTAGTGGAACATACTCCCAGTTCAGACAAGACTGTGACGCCTGTCTCACCTCCCCACCCCCGCTGCAAATGTTCAAAATACAGTTACAGTTCCCCAACTTTATGCTTTTTTGCTCTTTTTGCTCCAGGAGAACAAAGCCCTGGTAATGGGAGCTGTCATCCTGGTCCTCCGTTTCTTTGCAGAGGGCCACAGCCTGTGCTGCTCTCTGATTAGCTGTGTGCCTTAATTACTGGCTAAGGCTATTTCAGTTGCCTTAGTTTTAATATATCCCCAAGGGGCGGGTGGTGTGTTGGGGCGGGGGTGTGTGTGGAGGGGGACTGGAGGGGAGGGGAGAGATTGCTCTATGGCTGCATTTATTGGTGTCTCACTGAAACTTTCTAGAATTTGAAGAAGTTTGTCTCACACTAATGACTGAAAGATCATCAAGACCATGTTTACTGTATAGCCAGGTTTAGACCATGGAAGCCTCACAGGAAGTTAACCTCCTCTATACTTTTGGTTATAGTTTTTGTTACTGAATTGCAAGGTTACAAAGAAGTTACTTCTTCATGGATAACCAGGCTATGGTGGGAATGATAAAAATAATAATCAATCACAGTTATCATTTATTCATCTCTTATTATGTATCAGGTACTGCACTAAGCTTTGTGTATATCTTATTGCACCCTTATAATGACATTATGAAATAGAGAATAACAACCTCACTTTATAGGATTAGGTATTACTCACATTTTGCAAAGACCAATTCTTAGCCAAGTTAACAAATTTTGCTAAAGTCACATAATTAATAAGTGATTGGGCCAGGATTCCAAACCAATGCGATCTGGCTGTGAAGCCCACGTGCTTACCCACGGTCATCTCAGTTTTGTGACATCTTAACTGTGTTCACTGTACAGATCAGTCATCTACACGCCATCACACTTACCCCACCCCTCCTCATTCTAATTGGAAGATCAGATTTCACATATAGAACAAAATCTCATTTACAATACTAAGATCAATTTTACTGTATGGATGAGCATGAATCTTGGTCAGATGCGAATATTTCCTCTGATCCTAGAGATTTAAGTAATGCAGAATTGATGCTCAGAACTTTCACCACTACCCTTGCTTGACATGTCTTTCTAGCAGAATCTGTGTATGGAAAATGCTACGTAAATGAGCATGGGCATGATGGAGTTGCACTGAAAGCAGGCCTTACCTGAATGAGTGACGATTCAAGTTTGTTGTACTTGTCTTATCAGCTACATGTGTAGTGTTCAGCTAACTTTAAGATGTCTGCATTCCCTGGCAATATCAGGCAAGGAATAGAAGCAGAAACTTCTCTCACAGCCTGGAAGGTGAAATCTGAATTCATCTCTTAGGTTAAGAAGATAAAAAGAGGGTTTATTTTGCTAAATGCATCAGTGGGTGAAACCAAATGCTGTCTATCTCTGACGAAGTGCAAGAATGACAATCTTGTGCAACGTCCTGGAAGCCTTGTGTTTGAGGAGAGTTGACACAATCATCTCTGAATCATCTTGCCCACCCCCAGCTATCCATGCCCAGCGTCATTATTGGGCTCTAAGGGCTGTTCTTTGTTTGAATATGGGGCTAATGCACACTCTGACAGCATATTGATATTGATTCTGGTATGGAGAATACTTAGAAATATTATTCCACGGGGCTTATTAGCCTTTTCTAGGCTCTGGGAAGAAGCTAACCTTTGTCCTAGCCTGTTCCAAGGAGGCTCAAGCTTATGTCTGCATGAGGTACAGGAATGAGAGGCTGACCAGAAAGCAACAGAGCTACTAGGCACAGTGACTACTACAGGAGTTAGGTTCCAGTTAAGGAATAAAATAGCTAGTGGAACTTAGAGAAGTTGGAGGTCCCGCTATATGTCTCTGATTTCCTTCTATTTCCAGTCCTGGAATCTGTGAAAGTAAATTTGTTTTGATCCCATGGATTCAATTCCATTCAGCAAATATTTTTTGAGTATCTTCTACGTAGCAGGCATTGTGAAGGAACATAGCAATGAATAAGACACAGCAAATCCCCCTCCCCTCCGCATTCTAGAGGGGGAGACAGAAATAAACAGGTACATCTGTGTAGAATAACTTATTCCCTCTGATACTGCAATACTATTTCAATTTCTATTTGCTTCTATTCCATGTACCAACAGATAAACACATTATCTCTGAAAATACTCCTATGTATAGGTACATAAGCATATATAGTTTATATGTGGAAGTAAACCCACTGCTTTGAGTAATAGCTTTTTTCTTTTTCTTTTTTCCTGCTTGGGTTTTGGATTAGAATCTTTCTGGGTGTGGACAAGGCCAATATGGTAATTAGCTTTTTTTTTTTAGCTATAAGCTATTCTAAGAAATGTAATTGTAAATAGTCAAAAGTGCATGTATATCTCAATTGGCAAACCTGATATGTGGAAATATGAAATGTATCTGACAGATTAATTAAGGAGAGATGTTTGCATTTTTATAAAAGATATTTCTCACCTTTAACAGCTGTTTGTCCATAGACCACTCTTAATTGAGCCTTCTGGCCAGTGTGCTGGTGGAGGTATGTGCCACACAGGAGGAAGTGTACCAGTCACCTCCAGCCTTGTCCATTCACCCTAGTGTGCCTTACACACATCATTTCGAGTGGGAAGCATTTCTCTAAACAATCATATCAACCAATGTATTTAAAACTATGACTGTATTTTCATGAAATTTTTCAGGTACACATTCATGCATGTCCAGCTTGGTGTCTCTAAGCAGGAAAAAAAAAACACTTGCAGATCCTCTTTGATGGCAATTGCACATACCCAACTCTGAAGATGGGCCATGAGTGAGAAGGCTTTTCAGAGGAATCTCACTTATTATAGGAATCTGGCCCTAGCAACAGACGTTTAGGTACTTTGAATTAATAAGGCACAAGATCTCCTGTCCACAAGATGCCTGTCAGTATCTGAATGCCCCAGTTGGTTTTAAGACTTGGCGAGGATAAAGGAGAGGTAAGCCACCAGCCATGTTTTTCTCTGATCTTCAGCCAAAGGGCATGCTCCAAACTCTTCCCTACATCTGGCAAATATGTGCTTTGAGTCACAAGGGGAACCAGAGAGAGAATGCAGAACCTTTAGAACAGGGTCTCAAACTGGCTAATGCATGAGCTGAACCTGGCCTGCAGCTTGTTTTGTATGGCGCCAGGGCAACTTCATGGGCCTGCAACTTAGAAGGGTCCACCCTTGGTTTAATGCTCTGCTGTAGCCATCTTAGAATTCTTAATCATTTTTAAATAAGGGTCTCTGCATTTTCATTTTACACTAGACCCTGTAAATTATGTAGTCAGTCCCATAAGGCCCTTTTGGTACCCCCACTGGTACTGCCTGAGCCCCATAGGTATTTGAGTTTGAGACACCCCCTTCACCCCCTGCAGCAATTCAAATAGAAATTGCAGAGCTTAAACAACTAAGGGACCATTGTTGTCAAAACAACCGAGAGCAAAGCCCCATACATGGTAATTCACCAGCAAGCACAGTGGCATTTCTTTTACAGGCAGTGGGGGACATATTATGTTATACCTGAAGATATTTGGCAGGTCAGGTTTATTTGTCACCACCATTGCTTTCAAAGGAGAAATCAAATCTTCTTTGCAAAGCAAGCTAATTAACCATCCGATTGGTTTGATGTTTGTGTTAATTCTCCCACTCTTTGTTTACTCCTCGATTACTTTTATCACCTTCTTTGTTTAACTCATTTAAATTACACAGCATGTTTATGCTGGCTGGGTATTTTTTAGCACTATCCTTTTTTCTCTCTCCAGGAGACTGGGGGCCTATAATTTGAGGTTATATTACTGCGGGAAGAGTTCACATTTTTTTTTTAATTAAAAAGGGAATTACAGTCAATATTTATAATGAACCCTTCTCCAGCAAGGCAATTCCAGCCATGCTAATGTTCAGAAGTCCAGATTTGCTATTACTAGTTATAATAATGAGATGCTGGTGACCGACTCCTGGGTCTTAGGGTAGGTGAAGCATTCCCACCCATCACTCACAGCGAGAGGAGGCTGTGTTAATTTATTAGTCCATAGATTTGCAGAGAGTTGTTAGAGAATTAATATGAATGATGATACTTGCTGTACAGGAAAAAGGTAATATATATATATGTATGTGTGTGTGTATATATATATATATATATATTTTGTTGTTGTTGTTGTTGTTGTTGACTGTGTGAATAGATAGGATTCTGACAAATCCGTAAGAGGCTCCTGTCAACCTCTTGGAAGTCTGAGGGTGGCATCTTCTCCAAGCATCAAGCCTCAAGAACTCCTGGCCTTGCTCTGCAACCCTTAACAATCTTGATGCTCAGTATGTCCACCATTGTACAAGCTGTAAAACCAGCTGTTTCAGATAATTTTCACCAGTAGTCAACAACTGACAAATGTGTCAAATGTCGACCATATGGAAGTTCATGTGCTATAAGAACAAACATTTTACAAATAAGGATGACCACAGGCACATACATGTACATTACTTGGGGGGCTGGTCACAGATTTAACACTGTGTTGTCTGGGCTCTGCGTTGTCTGGTGGATGGTCTGATGAGCTCTGGACATACCCCGAGGTGGAGCTCCAGGCATATCTCCAGTTGCCCTCTCATCTCTGTTCTCCTCATTCTATTTCTTGACTTCAGGGTTTTTCTAATAACTCATTACCTTTGCTGGCCTGCTCACAATCATTGTTTCCTGGCACCCTCTCAGCTTCTTAGTCCTTGGCACTCATAGTCTGTTTCTACCCCACCCAGTCTCCTGTCACTGTCACCTTCTGGGACCATTCTGAACCCTCCACAATCCTACCCACCGGCAGCCACCCAGTCTCCATCTTCCTGCCCATCTAAACCCAAATGACACTGCAGTTTCTCTGACATGCCCCTTGGAGGTAATCTGCTTGCCTTTAGCTTTTAGTAGTTAATTCAAATACTGCCCTGTATTTAATCCGTTTTTGTGCACGTGTTTGTGTGAATTAGAAGGGAATGACCCTTTAAAACTCATGTTAGTTGCTCTGGCAGGCAGCCTGTGTGGGGGATCAAGGAGAAATAACTGAAACAGCAGGGCCATGTGTAGTAGAAGACTAGACACAAAAACGAAAACAGGTGTGCAAGTGTGGTTGAAAAAAATGTGTCCTTAGTGTTATTGTTACATTTCATTTTTAATTAAAAATAAGCAAAAATAAGGGGGGAGGTGATGAGAAGGTGGGCAGGCAGCACAGCACACCTGCTGTGGGCGAGGAGCAGCATGCAGCTTCTAGAACACTCCTGGGCAACACCTGCCTCAGCAGGCCAGCTGCTCCGAGAGCAAGGAAAGGATCTGAAAACAAAGGTAAAAATAAAAACAGCAACAAAACCAGGCATGACTGCTCTGAGAACTAGCAAAGAATCAGACTGGTGCATGAAGATATTATAGTTTACACTAACTTAGTAATAAGTAATTGATAACAGGGTTTTTAGACATGTGAATTTTGACTAAACTAAAAGGAGTAGGTTGAGAGGCAGAGGATCAAGAGAAAGATAACATGGTGAGCTTAATACATTCTACCCTGTTTTTTTACTCAGAGCATTTTTCCTTTTGTTCTTTGCTGTGGTTAAAATTATTTCGTTTCTTCATTGTGAAGGTGAATAAACCCATATATTTTAATTAATTTTTAAAAACTGTCCTTTAAGAAAATAATAGAAATCATGGTCTCTGGCATGATGTTTTTCTCTGGTTCTTAGATCCTACTGTCATCCTTGTCTCCATATATATATGCTCAGACACCTAAACAAGACGTAGTAAATTGAATGCTGTTGACTAGATTGAGGAGAGAACAAAATGTTCCTTTTCAGAAATATTCTAGAAGCTCAAGTGGTGATGAAAATGTCACATTACCCAAACTAAAGTGATCCTTTGCCATAGCTTGCACCAAATGGGATGTTTCCATTTTGGGTTTTGGAATTCTAAAATCCAACAATGTACACATATATGTATAGACTCCTGTTCTCTGGGCAGGAGATTAGTGGTGGTGGAGAGGGGCAGTACCATGCAAGCAGTAGTCATGTTTCCCTTCTTGACTTACTCCATCTCCTGCCACCCTGTACCTAAACACCGAACAAAGACAGAGCCTGGCAGGGTGGATTTTGGAGCAAGGCATATTTACCTTTGAATCTTAGCTCTACCATAAAATTATTAGATCTGTGATCTTGAGGTTCTTAGAGTTTCATTTTCCCCATATGTAAAATAGGGAGAATATCCATTTTACAGGATGAAAAGAAGTATTTTAGGTAAAGTTATTGGCACAAGTGGGCATTTGATAAATGAAAGTTATTATTATTTCACCTATTCAGAGGCAGTGCAATAAGATTATTACTTCCCCAAGAAGGAAATGCAGTTTCTCCTCAGCTCCAATCCTGTTCCCAATGAAATCATTGTTAGAGCTTTTATTAATGGAAAAAACAGCCCTTTAATGTATTTTAAATGCTTATACTGTACCAAGCACATGTATTATCTCATTTAATTTCCTTTCCCTGCTTAATTTTTCTCCATAGCACTTATCATCTGCAGTATACATCTCGTTTATTGTTTGTTTGTTCCCGGTAGTATGATGTGTGTTGTGTAAAGGCAGAGATTTTTGTCTGTTTTGTTCATTGATGTTTCCTTAGCTAGTAGAGTAGTGACTGGCATATGGCAGGTGCTCAATAAATATTGCAAGAATGAATAAATTCACATAACCCTCATAGAGGGAGGCAACATGATTGTATTCAGCATGTCGAAAATTAATTCTCTTTTGCAATGATCGTTTTCAAGGTACTAAACACCCTTCAGCATGCTATTCCAGATAGCATGTCAAGAAGCCCTTGTGGCCAATGGTTAGGGCATCATGTACCCTCTAATCGTTCTTCCACTGAAAGCAGGGATATTGTCTAGGCAGCTCCGATGTCCTCCTCTCTGCAGGGTTTCTATGGGGGAGCTGGAGTTTCACAGGCCATTTGAAAGATATATTGATTCTTCTACTGGTGGTTGCCTCCTTCTCTTTTTAGTGCATGTTAGTCTCCCTCAGGAATAGAGGTATTTATTCTCCTTTAAATCATGAATCCTTGTCTGTAAATCTTAGATTGATGGATTGGTAGATTTTGGAAGAATGTTCAATGAAAGCACCACACAGGGAGAATAAGCCACGGCAGTCAGCCCTTCCCTTTACTACTAAAAATGCTTTAATGAGAAATAAAGCAAAACATAGGAACACAATGATGTGGTTGTTTGGCCAGAAGAACATGTAGCCTCATAAGTGAAGGAAATAATAAAGATAGCTGACTTTTGGTATTTGTTTTGAATTAGAGGCAAATTATCTTTTAGCTGTGGATATCTGCAGCTGAATTTTGCACCAAAGACATATTCTAAATGTCATGCTGTTGAACTGAGTATTTCACAGGGAGCAGGTGTGAGATTTTTTTTTTCTTGAAATTCAAACCATTTTGACAGCATCCTATTTTTAGAATGCCTTCCTCTTTAAAAAGACAGACAATATCCAAAACCAATTAGAAAAACATCCTGGGAGAGGCAGTGTTCTGGTTATACCATAATAATAACAGGTTGAATAAGAAAATGTAATGCTGTCAAATTTTAAAACTCAGTATTTTTATTTTATGATCATGAAACATATTTAATATATTTATTTTTAGCAACCTCATCATGCTACAAGATAAAAATTATGCCTCATGAAAGTTTTTTTTACATCTGCAATACATGGCATAGCCAATGTACACAAGGACATTATTGTGTTTGAATAGCATGTTATTCCAATCTATTTCAGAGAGCCCTGGACTGGGAGTAAGGAACGTATATTTTAGTACCTGCTAACATAATCTTCCTGAGTCTTGGTTTCCTCTACAATAAAACAAAAGGGTTAAATTTAAGTGATTTTTGTTTCTTGTTAGCTGTAATATTTTATGTTTCACTTATGGGGTTTTTCATGTCTTTCCAATATTTAGCCTTATGATTTTCCAAAAAGAGATTCCATAGAATATTTTAAATTTGCTTAGTGCCCTCATATAGATGAAAACATATTTTTAATTTATTGTCTTAATCTGTTTGGAGTGCTATAACAAAATACCATCAACTGGGTAACTTATAAACAACAGAAATTTATTTCTCACAGTTCTGGAGGCTGGGAGGTCCAAAATCAAGGCACGCTGCAAATGTGGTGTCTGGTGGAATACAATAATTTCCAGTTTCTGGTTCACAGATGGCATCTTCTAGCTCTGTCCTCACAGGGTGGAAGGGACCATGGGCCTCTTTGGGCCTCTTTTATAAGGGCACTAATTGCATTCATGAAGGCTCTGCCCCCATGACCTAATCACCTTCTGAAGGCCCCATCTCCTAATACCATCCCCTTGGGGCTTAGGATTTCAACATATGAATTTTGGGAGGACACAGACATTCAGACGGTAGTGTTTATGTAGCATTTATATTTCACACTTGTATGTTTCATTAGCTTGTATTTCACAGTACTCTTGGTGGTCAACCTGTAGACAGCACATTAGGTTTCACTTAAACTAACAAGTTCCTGTCTTTCTCAACAATTTTTCTTTCAGAATTTCCTTATCTTGCAAATTCATGCATTTTCTATTTCTTCCTGCTCTTTTAAGCCACAACATATATCCACTGTTAATGATCTGGGTGGTATATTTAGTTCTCCTCTACTTTTTCTATTGGGTGTGGAATCTCTTTAGAAATTCACACTGCTGTTCCAGACATTCATATAAAATATGAGTGAATGTGCTTTTATTACTTCGAACCATACCCAAATATCAGCAGTTGCATGTGGTTCAACCCAGTAATTTGTTCACTATTATAACAATGTGAGTCTTTACTATTTTTATAACTTGGTGATAAAAGCCAGTCCTTACATGAGCTTGTGAAGTAGGGCAAAGTGCACGCAGGGGCCTTGGTGAAAGACAAGCTCTTCTGCTGCCAACATTGTGACCTTGGGCAAGTGGCTCCACTTTGCTGAGCTTCAATAGCCTAGTTTGTAAAATGGTAATGATAATGCCTCCCTTGCAAGCTTATTTAGAAGAATGCCCATGGCTCCCAGAATGGTGCCTGATATGTGCCTGGCACTCAGTAAATGGTCATGATACTGTTACTGGTAACCATCATAGTACTTCTCAATCATGAATACCTGAATGGTTAGCTATTAAAGCAAACAACTGGACCTGAATAGATTAGAAGAGAAATAGTTACAAGAAGGGGCAGATCCCTGGAAGGAGTCGTCCTGCCTGGTAGCATGGCTCAGTGTCATATCTGCTAGAGTAGTGTCCATTTTGACAAGGTTTCCAAGGCACATTCTGGGGGGAAAAAGGAACGTTGTCTTTCATATCATCTGCAAATACTTACTTCTGGAGCAATAATTCCATAATTCATCTGGCATCTGCAAAGTTAACTCACTTCTTCTCCTTTTTATATTTTGTTCTTTGAGAGTAACGGAAACATGTTTAATGGGTACAGAGTTTATGTTAGGAGGATGAAAAAGTTTTAGAAATAGATAGAGGTGGTGTTCATACAGCATCATGAATGTAATTAATTCCACACAATTATATGTCTAAAAATGCTTAAAATGGCAAACCTTATGTTATATATATTTTACCACAATAAAAAAAGAAAAAAGATTAACAATGATAAACTTCTACTAAGAAAACTACAGACCATTAAATTGTATGTATTTATAATAAAAAGATTTCAAGTTTTTTTTTGTGAAATTCTTTGAGCTAAAAGAAGTTGTTGAGGTTAAATGTTCCCAAGTGTTCTATATAAACAAGTTTAATTTTTTATTTAATCTAAAATGACTCTCATGAGACCAGGAGTCTGGTCCCAGACTGGAAGGGACAAATCTTTAGCTCTCCTCCTTTTCTCTGGATGGTCTATGCTTGTCGATGGCTTTTCCTATAGCCACGTGCTGATGACTCATAAATTTAAATTTCTGGCCTTTGGTTATTTTTTCTGAGATTCAGACTTACATTTCTCCTGCTTTCTGTATGTCTTCTGAATTTTCCATAGGCACCTTCACTCAGCACACCTCAAATTATCTCCTGCTCTTTCCCATTCCAAGCCTGTTCTTCTTTCTGAACTT
>NW_007728139.1:46948-60541 GCF_000696425.1 Galeopterus variegatus | reverse complement strand
AGGCACCTTCACTCAGCACACCTCAAATTATCTCCTGCTCTTTCCCATTCCAAGCCTGTTCTTCTTTCTGAACTTCCTGTCTGGAATAAAGCAGTGTCTTTAATCCCATCACTCAGTGTGGACACTGGGAGTCATCCTCAGCCCATCTCTCCCCTTACTCATGTCCTGTTGAATCACCAAGTCCCATCTCATTTCTAAGTCTCTTGGATTTAGTGAAAATGAGCTTAGGGTCACCACATATAATTTTTTATAGTGTGATACATTTAGGTCATGCCCCCCCCCCCACCTTCTGGCTTATTTTTTCTAAACCACAGACCTGATATTATTAGACATTCTCTCATGGAAGGCCCTCCTGTCTCCATGATCTTTCTAGCTGCCCTCAGAACCTTTTCTAGCTCTGTTAAAGCCCATATCCACGACAAATTCAAGGATCCAGTGTAGATAGAGCACTGTGGTGAAAAGGGACAGAAAATGCACGGTGCAAGCACCAAACGAGAACTGTGCTGAACAAGATATGTGTTATCCTAGATGGAAAGGGTTTGTTGTTTTTTAAATTTTGAAATAAAATTTTATCTGATTAGAGAGTTCCCAGAGTTGATATGTGAAGTTACTACATTCTGACTCAAGGGGATTCCATACTGCTGACTTCAGTACCAGAAGGTATTTCATTTTAACAGGCACAGTTCTCATTTGCCTTTGGAATTAATTCCAGTGGACAAGAGCCAGTTTTAAGTTTATGGCTCACAGCACTGGCATTGTTACTGACAATACTGTTCACAATAGAGCAAAGAAGCAACCCTTTTTCTCCTTGAGAATTTAGAGGACTTGTTCCCACAAGGAAGGCAGGTGGGATGTTGGGGAGCTTGGACTTGGAGTCAGATATTGAAATCACATCCTACTCCCACCACCCACTGGCTCTGTGCCTAGGACAAGTGGCTTAACCTTTCTGGGCCCTGCTTTTCTTCATAGTAACTGCCTTGCCTAGTGTTGTGGGGCTTAGAACAATGTGTGTAAAGCTCCTAGCACAGTGCCTGGGATATGGACTCAGGAGAGGTCAGTGGAGACCGGGGTTGTTCATAATGTAAATGGGGGCTCACTGGGGGCCAGCCTCCCTGCCTGGCCTTCATTTTAGGAGAACTTCCGGTCCAATTCCAGACCTTAGGATATCAGTGGTCAAATAAGCCTTGTACCAGCATCTGGTCCAGCTGCCCCACTTCCTCCCTAAATTGGACAGCAACAACCACATCACGTGACCAACTCCACTCCAGAACTGAGGAGACTAGTGGGAGCTCTGCTTGTGAGCCGAGCCCCTGCTTTATGCATCTAAGCCCCGGGTACTTCTTAAAGGCTTTGCTCATTCTTCCAGCTGTCTGTGGTCAAAACCTTCTCTGAATTCCTAAAGCAATATGCTTTTCATCATGACTTACTACTTGTTTATATATTCGGAGGCAGTTTCCCATGTGTAAGTCTGTCTCCCCAAGCAATTGGAAGCACCTCTGACAACAGCAACTCCGGCTGTTCTCACATTCTCTAAGCGTTTGGCACAATGGCGCTCACAGCTGGCCCTGTGTGAAACTGGGGACAGGTGCAATTTGACCTACTCTCCCTGTGTTCTGGGTCCTTTTTGCTTCTCATGGATTCCTGGAAGCTGTTCCCGTAGCCCGCCATCAGGCCTGCCTTCCCAAGGCAATATCCCATGATCCACCCATATGCTGTTGTCTTCATTCTAGCTGTGGTGTTTGGGAGCTGTCTACACAAATGATAAATTATAAGACTGTATTAGTCTGTTTTCTGTTGCTGTGACAGAATCCCTGAAACTGGGTGTCAAGCTAGGGCGGGATCTTGAGATCACAGACCCCTCAAGCCTGTTGTCTAGATTGGGTCACAAACCCTTCACACACCAGGCTGGGTCCCCAGATCCCTCACATGCAGGTCTATGAGCTAGGTCCTTGGAAGCCATAGGTCGGAGAACATGGCCGTGCGTGTGGCAGACACCCGAGGCAGTCGCCAGCCAGGTGGTGGCACCATGCATGCGCACTAACTCCACCCACACATACACAATTTGCTTACAAAGAATGCACTGCACCACCCCCAACTGGATGGGCAGGTGAGGGGGCCTGATTAAATTATTCTATTTTCCCAACAATCCACCCCTTCAGGGTCCTTCACCATACAGTCTACGTGTTCAGAATCTTCCACGATGTTCCCTTAGTGAGGATAAATGACCCTTACATTTGCATAACCTACTGTCCATTCAGTATGCCTTAAGGCTTGTAGTTCTGTCTGTTTAATTTTTAGCCGCATATGTCTGGTTAGTAGTCACCATTGGCGTGATCCTCCATGGGAATCCTGCAGTCATACTGATGGGCAGTTCACCATATATTCAGATGATCACGCCAATGTATGTATGCACCCAGTCGACTCTGGTGCAGTGCCTGCAGACAGAACACTGTGGGCAAAAAGACATAAGACTTATTGGTAACAATAGGGGAAGTTCTCGCCCCTCTGGTAAGATACATGCCAGTTTGCAATCCTGAGAAAGGATGGTTGCAGGAATAGGTATCTTACCTGGTTTATGATACCATACTTTATGTGCTAACACTGTTGGATCTGTAGGTTCTACATGTAACAGTATGGGGGAACACATCATTGTCCATAATGATAATACAAATGTGCCCTTTGGAATAGAGTGCTTATCTGTTCCAGGCCATGTTACCTTTATTCAAGGAGGCCAGATACTGGTCACCCAAGGTGAAACTCGCAAGCCTTCCTCTAATTCTTTTCCCCAAGGCCCTATTACACTTACCCAACGTTATGGGGGCCTTTATTCTCCAAGGCTATTCTCATTGTACTGTCTGTCCCAGTTGCAAACAGATATTTCTTGCAGGAAATATCTGGCAAGAGGGTATTTCCATTCTTGCCATATCCTGGCTTCAAAAGCTTATCTTTAGTAGTGATTTGCAGCTGTATAGGTGCTGCAGCCCTATGCAACAGAGCTTCCACTGGAGAGGGTCCGCCCTTGCGGGGTCTCTCATTTAGAATTCTGACTGTCGGTCATAACCGCCGTGACCACCCCTTCAGGGATGGGGGTTGGGTAGATAGCTCAGCCCCTTTTTTAAAAGGCCATTGTACCATTCGATCATTCCTGCTACCTGGGGATATACAGCACATTTAACTTCCAATGACTAGACAACTGGGAGGCCCACCTCTGAACCCCATGTCCAGTAAAGTGGATTCCGTTATCACTCTCTATGACTACAGGCCGGCCATACATAGTAGTAAGGCTATTCAATGTCTTCACAGTGTTTACCTGGTCTGGGGCCTTACAAGGCCATACAAACAGGAGATCAGTAGCCGTATCGACAGCTGGGAAGAGGTATCTGGAATTCTCTGATCCTGGCAGTGGTCCGACAAAGTCCACTTGCCATTGAGTCAGGAGCATCCTTCCTCGAATTATTTGCCCATCTATATGAGGTACCCACTGGGGGTGTGGACTCTCTTGAGCACACACTGGACAAGCACTACAGGCATTTACTACATCTTCCCATTTTATAGGCAGGGCCCACTTGAGCCACCATCCACATGGTTTTGCTGCCAGCATGATGCATTCATCCATGTAACCACTGGGCTACATGAGCAGCTGGGGCTCTCTCCAGCCATCTTACCTTAGCCAAGGCATCAGCTTCATCATTTTCTGGACTGGCTAAGGGGAAGTGTCCTGTGACATGGAAAAGAGTTACTTCTTCCTCATACCCCAGTTCCCATAACTCTTGCCACACGGCTTGTCCCCACAGGTGTTGGTGGCCTACCATCCACCGTTGATACTTAGAAAAAATTAAGTAAAAAGTTTGGATTTAGTAGAAATCCAAAGGGTTAAACCTTTGTATGCAGCCCAGATGTCAGTACAGATGGTTAATGGCCCAGGCTCATTTTTTATCACCATACATACTGCTCTCAATTCAGCCCATTGACTGCTTTGCCCTGTGCCATTTTCATGCCACATGGTATCTGTTAAGGGCTAGACAGCAATAGCTGTCCACGATGCTGAAGGTCCCATGCTAGAGCCATCTGTATACCAAGCTTGCTCTGTGATACATCCCTGTCACTCATGGAAAGGTGTAGCCTCCACCTTGATGGGTAACAGTTGTGTCAAAATTTCCTCCACAACCTCTACTGGGCCTAGCACAGTTTGCAACTCTTTGGGCAGAGTACTCATTGACACAGTGCTCCTTTGCTCTATATATGTTCCCCATTTAGACAGAGTGGGAGTCTGAGCAATGCCTGTTTAATGGTTGGTGGCCCACGTGTGCAGCTAACCTGTTATGGGGTATGTCATCCTTACTAGGACCTTGGCAGTTCCTGTGATAGCTTCAGTGGTCATCAAGGCAGAATACACAGCTGCTAACTTCTTTTCTATTAGGGCATAATGCACTTCATCACCCTTCCAGAGCTGAGACCAGGATCTTACAGGTGTGAGGAATTGGTCCTGTCTGCCACAAACCCCATCCTAACCCCTCCTTGGTTATATGTATGTCTAACTCAGATGGCTTAGTGGGGTCAGCCACTTGTAAAGCTTGTACTTGCTGTATTGCCCTTTTTGTAGCCCGATAAGCTTGTTCTATTTCCTCAGTCCAATCCCAGAGGGCTCCTTTCTTTGTTAATGCATATAGTGGCTGTGCCATTTGGGCCATATGGGGTACAAAAGCTCTCCAATACCCCAAAAGTCCCAAATATGTCTGTAACTGAGCTACTGTTGTGGGTCAAGAGTATGCCTGTATCTTATCTATAGTAGCTTCTGGGATGACTCTTGTCTTACCCGACCAGACCACTCCCAGGAATTTGACTGACAGCCCAGTTCCTTGCACTTTAGCTGTGTTCACGGCCCACCCACATTGTTCCAAATGACTTAGCAGCGTTGGAGCTGTCTGGATTAAATCTGTAAGAGAATCAGAGGTTAGTAACACATCATCAATGTAGTGAAACATTGTAACCATGCTGGGCCTGGTCCACTTGGCTAGGTCCCCAGCCACCAAACCATGACAGATGGTTGGGCTATGCAGATAACCTTGGGGCAATGGTTGAAAGGTCCACTGTCTCCCTTCACAGGTGAAGGCAAACTGATCTTGGCTATCAGCCAAGATTGGAGTAGAGAAAAAAGCATTTACAAGGTCCAATATATAATGATAAGTCCCCAGCTGAGTCATCAGCTGATCCATCAAGTCATGAACTGAAGGCACAGCTGCATGCAAAGGAGGCAGCACTTTGTTCAGTTCTTGATAATCTACAGTCATTCTCCAGGTACCATCAGGCTTTTTTACTGGCCATACCAGAGCAGTAAGTGGGCTATGAACTGGATGGATAATGCCAACTTTCTCTAATTCCAATATAGTGGCACCTATCTCTGCATGTCTTCCTGGTAGTCAATACTGCTTTACATTAACTACATGTCTTGGGTTGGGTAACACCTGTGGGTCATGTTTAGCATATCCTCATAACACAGGCTTTACTGTCCTTATTCACAGCTGAAACTCTCCAACTGTTGTTTGCAGGTGCAAACCATAAAGTACATCCATACCCAAGATGTATTCAGCTACAAGGGATATATATACAGTGTATACATGAGGAGGTAATCTTCCTATGCCCAATGGCAATGACACAGCTTTGACCTCAATTGTATTTCTTCCATAACCATCTATACAAACAGTGGCCCCTGGAAACTTATCTGCATTGCCATATATCAGGCTACATTCTGCACCTGTATCCACCAGTGCCAAAACACGCTGCACATTTGTCCTCCACCAATACATTGCCAATTCGCCATAAGGCCTCTGGTCCTCACCTGCCCCCAAAAGATGAGTACCTTGGCCTGCTTCCTAATCAGAATGGAACAGTTCATCCACCTCCTTGGGAGTAACAAAAAGTCCTTTAAATCCACTAAGCATACCTTGCTACCTATTTCTGGATGTTTGGTGAAACACTGTTCAGGACACAACTGCTGTCACAAGGCAAACAGGACTGCATTTGGCTGCCAGTCAATTTTCTTTTTATCAACTCCTGCTGCACGCAAGTCAAGCCACATCTACTTATGGCTAGTCTTGCTTGGTCCTCTTGGGATAAAGTCCCGAGTATTTCTTAGGGGTTTGGTCTTAGCCACCTTTTGGACCCCTTTTGCTTGTCTGCTGTCCTCTACTTCACCCAAGCTGGCTATCATGGTCATTACCTCATGTATAGGACG
This sequence comes from Galeopterus variegatus, assembly GCF_000696425.1. Lineage (NCBI taxonomy): Eukaryota > Metazoa > Chordata > Mammalia > Dermoptera > Cynocephalidae > Galeopterus > Galeopterus variegatus. The sequence continues at coordinate 54,306 of NW_007728139.1, read as the reverse complement.
ACCAATGTATGGGGCCAGTATGGCCATCAGTGACCCAAAGGATGTTGATGGGGCATTTTGCAGCACTATGTCTCTCATGCTGCCTGTAAAATTTTCGTCGTCTGGGCCATGAGTGTTCACATTAAACATGGACTGCTGCATCTCCAGCTCCCAAATGATTTGGACCAGCTCAGCATACATTTGCCATTTACTAACAATCTTGGGCAGTTCTCCTGCACTTTCCCACATGGTTTGGGCAGCTGCATTCACCCAGTCCATCAAGGAGTGATTACCTTGCCCTTGTGCATATCTGTGGCTATTCTGCAGCCGCTGCCTCAGGGATGGGTACATAGTGATGGAGGCCAATCTCTCTACCTCCTCACCAGAGCATATCTCACTATCTACCCCTAGGTCCCATAACTGCAACAGCCAAGCAACCAGGGTCTCCCCATGTTTCTGTCTGAACTGTCTCCCCAAGTCAGCCAGTTCAACTGGGTACACAGGACATAGATTGTGAACTGGGTCACCTGTGGATCGCCCACTGGTTGTCCGTCTGGTCCCATAGACTGCTCGTTTCTCAATTTCTCATGCACAATAGGTCATGGCCGGAAACCCATGGTTTCCCCCAACTCACCACTGGGTTGATCATCTTCCCCGGTGTGAGAGGCAGGAGTGGCCAGTCGCTGCATGTCATCCTCCAGGATAACCATCTGTGCTTTCAACAACTCTGCTTTCTGCTGCAAATCTTGATCAGTTTGCAGCATAGTTAGCAGCAGCCAGGCTCCGGTAAGCAGAAAAGTGGCCACCGGGCACCACATGCTCAAGGACAGCCACATTTCCTCACCCTCCCAAGGGGCTTTGCATTGTAGTACCTGGTCTATGCTGCCTTGCAGTACAGTGAGTAGCAACCAGATCCTGGTCAACAGGAAGGTGGCCATAGGGCTGAGCATATTCAAAAGTAGCCACATTTCCTCCTTCCAAGGGATTTTGGCTCCTGTACCTGCTCATAATCCTGTCACAGACTACACCAATTGTTGTGCTTGGGCTCTTTTACCTGCCTGTAATCCTGCCCACTGGGCCAATTGTCGAGCTAGGGCTGGGTCTAGAGCTCACAGATTCCTCAAGTCCATTCACAGACTAGGTCACAAACCCTTCATATACCAGGCTGAGTCCCCAGACCCCTCACATGTAGGTCTATGAGCTAGGTAACCAGCAAACAGGTTCTTGGAAGCCATAGGTTGGAGAGCATGGCTGTGTGTGGTGGACGCCCCAGGCAGTCACCAGCCAAGGTGGTGGTGCCACCCATGTGCACTAACTCCATCCACCCACACACAATTTGCTTACAAAGAATGTAAGCAAAAAAATCACCTTTCAAAGGCTTTGCCTTTCAACCTGCCACATTGAAGATAAAGCTTTCACATGAGCTTTGGAGGGAACAAACATTAAAACCATAGCAAAGACCAAGAGATTCTGTGCATTGTTCTGCATTTAACATAAATCCAATTCAATATGCATTGATCAAACACCTACCCAGTGACCATGATTGTGCAGGCCATACATAGCTGAGTAAGATAGTGTGGTAGAGAAATTATAGAGCCATCTAATTATTCCCAGCAGTGACAAAGAGCTATGGGAAAGGAGATGAGGCTGCAGTTAATTCAGTCAGGGTTCAGGGTCTAAATAGGAGGTAAATTTGATCTGAGCCTTTTTAAAAAAATTTTATTTTTTGAATTGAAACAATTGATTATACATATTTATGGGGTACAGAGTTGACTATCAGTGTTTGTGTATAGTATGTGATGATCAAATCAGTATTACTAGCAGGTTCATCATTACAAATTGTAATTATACTTTGTGTCCCTTACCCAGTTACCACCTTTCCCATCTCTAGTAACCATAGGTCTGTTCTCTCCTTCTGAAAGTTCAATGTTTTATTGTTTCCTTCCTTCCTTCCTTCCTTCCTTCCTTCCTTCCTTCCTTCCTCTTTCCTTCCTTCCTTTTTTCCTTCTTTCTCAGCTCCCACTTATGAGTGAGGATATGTGATATTTCTCTTTTTGTGCCTGGCTTATTTCACTTAACCTAATTTTCTCCAAGCTCATCCATTTTGCTGTGAATGGCAGAATATCATTCTTTTCTATGGCTGAGTAGTATTCCATTGTGTATATATACAACATTTTCCTTATCTAGTCATGCATTGATGGTCATTTAGGTTGGTTCCATCTCTTGGCTATTGTAAATAGTCCTGTGATGAACAGGAGTGCAGGTATCCCTTTGACATGATGATTTCCATTCCTTTGGGTATACACCCAGCAGTGGGATTGCTTGATCGTATGGTAGTTCTACCTGTAGTTGTTTGAGGAACCTCCATACTCTTTTCCATAATAGCTGTACTAATTTACAATTCTATCAACAATGTAGAAGGGTTCTCTTTTCTCCACATCCTTGCCAGCATTTGTGATTCTCAGTCTTTTTGATAATAGCAAGCCTGACTGGGGTGAGATGATATCTCAATGTGGTTTTGATTTGCATTTCTCTGTTGATTAGTGATGTTGAACATTTTTTCATGTTTCCATTGGCCATTAGTATGTCTTCCTTTGAAAAATGTCTATTCAGCTCCTTTGCCCATTTTTTAATTGGATTATTAATTTTTTTTACTGTGAAGTCGTTTGAGTTCCTTGTGTATTTTGAATATTAATCCCTTGTCAGATGAATAGTTAGCAGATATTTTCTCTGATTCTATAGGTTATCTTTTCACTCCATTGATTGTTTACTTTGCTGTGCAGAATTTTTTAGTTTGAAAGAATCCCATTTGTTTAATTTTTCTTTTGTTGCCTGTGCTTTTTCAGTCTTATTCATAAAGTCTTTGTCCAGTCCTACATCCTGAAGTGTTTCCCCTATGTTTTCTTCTAGGAGTTATATAGTTTCAGGTCTTATATGTAAGTCTTTAATCCATTTTGAGTTGATTTTGGTATATGGTGAGAGGTATGGGTCTAGTTTTGTTTTTCTACATGTGGATATCCAGTTTTCCAAGCACCATTTACTGAAGAGGCTGTCCTTGCCCCAGTGTATGTCCTTGGTACCTTTTTCAAAGATTAATTGGCTGTAAGTACCTGGATTGATTTCTGGGTTCTCTATTCTGTTCCATTGGTCCACGTGTCTGTTTTTATGTCAGTACTAGGCTGTTTTGGTTACTATTGCTTTGCAGTGTAGTTTGAAGTCAGGTAGTATAATGCCTCCAGTTTTTTTTTTTTTTTCCTCAGGATTGCTTTGGCTATTTGGGGTCATTTGCTGTTCCATATGAATTGTAGAATTGCTTTTTTCTATTTCCATGAAGAATGTCATTGGTATTTTGATGGGGATTGCACTGAATCTGCAGATCACTTTGGGTGGTATGTACATTTTCACAATGTTAATTCTTCCAATGCATGAACATGGAATATCTTTCCACATTTTGGTGTCCTATTTAATTTCTTTCAGCAGTGTTTTATAGTTCTCATGGTAGAGATCTTTCACCTCTTTGGTTAAATTTTTTCCTAGGTGTTTTATTCTTTTGGTAGCTATTATAAATAGACTTGCTTTCTTGATTCTTTTTCTGCTTGTTCATTGGCATATAAGAACACTACTGATTTTTGTGTATTGATTTTATATCCTGCAACTTTACTGAATTTGTTTAGGAGCTCTAGGAGCTTTTGGTAGAGGATATGGGTTTTTCTATATATAGGATCATGTCATCTGTGAGCAGTGACAATTTGACTTCGTCTTTTCCAATCTGAATGTCCTTTATTTCTTTCTCTTGCCTGATTGCTCTGGCTAATACTTCCAATACTATGTTGAATAGGAGTGGTGAGAGTGGGCATCCTTGTCTAGTTCTTTGTGGAGCAACTAAGGGTCCCAGCTGGATGGAGATAAAGGCATTCCTGAGTATAGGTGCCCACCATGTTAAGCAAGCAGATTATAAGAATATATACAAGGAGAGCAATGGTGTAGAGAGTAGGTGACTGGGATGAGCCTCAAAAAAGAGGCCTGGACAGGACTCAGAAGGGTTTTTCATTAAATGGCTGTGTAAATGAACATATGTCAAATTTTATTTTTCTTGTGCTTTCCTTCTAGTTTGAGGAAAATGTTTCCATAGAAAAAATTTTGGGGCCCAATGAATAATAAAACTCACAGTTAAAATCATAATATTCTCAAGGGAAATTCCACATTTTCAAATGTGCATTTATGTCTCTAATACAGATTTAATCCACAAATTCTGTTACACTCACTATTAAAATGATCTATACAGTTAACATCACATTTACCCCCCCTCCCAATATTGAATAAGTAAATAGACTCAGGGATAATGCATCCACTCTCAGGGAACAAAAATGCCTCCAGGGCTTTTCCTAAGTACAGGTAAAGCATTGCCTTGGAAATGATTATGTAACTTGGCAGTGAAGGGTTAACATTCCTTTAGGCTGTTAGCTGTGGTGTAGCCAGTAGCATCTCAGCTTGAAACGTCTCCATCGCTGAGCTTCAGACAGATCTGGGCACATCTGTGGAATGTCTTCCCTGTGTCTATGATGAGATGGTGGTCTACCCCATCAGGGTATTGGCTGTAGGGTCAGAAGAGGTTTCTGGAGAGAACTTGTCCTAAGAGAGGTGGAGTCAGCCATGAAAAGCTCTAATCACCAGAGAGTGGGGTGATTCTGAGACCAGTATGATGTGGATCATGATGAAGTGTCTTCTCTTGGCCACACCTTGACTCAGGGCTGAAAATATAAAAGCTAGGAGGGATGAGTGGGCTGTACATAAGAGCCCTTTCACTAAAGAATCTGTAGGTCACTTGAGCACAAAACTACTGCTTTAGTAGCCTTCAGCAGAGTGTATTGTACAAGAGGGTGAAAGACATATTCCCCTTTATCCACAGATGCTCTAAACCAGAGGCTTCCAAACTCTTTTGAATGACATTTTTATTTGTAAAAGATTCTAAGCCCTCTCTTGTATTAATATCTTATATATTTTATAAAACATACATAAGAGTAAAAATTAGAAGTTCTAAATATTTTCCTCATACCCCCAAATGTTTGCCTTGTATCTTTCTTGGGGTGCACTCCCCACCATGAATACCACTGCTCTAGAGCATCACTGAAGAGTCCTGAGGGTGCCTAGAAATAGCAGCTCTTCCTGGTAAATGTGCCCACGATGCAATGAGTGTGCACACATGTGAAACCCACGCTGGAACTTTATGAAATTCTGCATAAGGCCCCCTTTTCAGAGAGCTAGACTCTGGTGAGGTGGGTAAGAGAAAGATGCAGAAAAACATAGGGCATTACCTATAATGTGACTCCATTTGAACCTGCAGACTGGTGTGCCCTGGGGAAACTAGAATTGTACAAATCAAAAATATTTCTGAGACAGAATGTTAGCACTGCATTTTAGAGTTTGCCAACCACTTTCACTTGTAACTTCTTGAAGACTCTGTTGGGTATGAAAGATGTAGATTGAGAATTTCCTTAAGCCAATTTGATCACAGCCAATTTTCAGGTTCTTTTTGGAAATCATAGTAGCCACCTAAGAGGTTTGAGGTGGTCATAATTACTCCTCCACAAACTTCATATGAAGTTGAAATGAATGTAAGCCTCACATCCTTAAGCCAATTTGATCACAGCCAATTTTCAGGTTCTTTTTGGAAATCATAGTAGCCACCCAAGAGGTTTGAGGTGGTCATAATTACTCCTCCACAAACTTCATATGAAGTTGAAATGAATGTAAGCCTCAAAATCTGCCACATATAGAGATATTTATTAGACTAGCATTCATTAGCAAAGCAGGCATAAAATATTTTTTATGACTTGTTTGATAGGTTTGATGAATACTCAGCACTCTTTTCTTTTAGGTGCTCCTACTATATATTGAGTAAAAGCTTTACTTAGGCAGGAGTCTGCATCCTTTAGTATGCTTATTGGAAATTGAAAGGAGGGCCTTGAAGAGGTGATTGGATTGTGAGGACCATGTCCAGTGAATGGATTGATCCATTCACTGAGTAATAAATTGATGGTTTAATGGTGGTCATGGGTGTGGTGCTGATGGCTTTAAAAGGAGAGACAGTGAGGAGGTTAGTCTCTCTCTAGCTCTGCCATCTGCCTTGTGAAACCCTGCCTCACTGTGTAGAGACAACCCCCATCAAGGCCCTCACTAGATGTGTTCCCTGGACTTTGGACTTCCTGCCTCTGAAACTATAAGCAATAAATATCATTTCTTTACAAATTATCCAGTTTCAGGTATTTCTGTCATAAACAACAGAAACATCCTACTATACTTCCCTTGCCCTTCTGCCTTCGACCATAGAATGATGCAGCATGAAGGCCCTCACCAGATGCCAGTGCCATGTTCTTGGACTTTCCAGCCTCCACAATCATGAGCCAAATAAGTCTCAGTTCATTATAAATTATCCAGTATGTGGTATTCTGTTATAGCAGCATCAAACAAAGACAGAGATAATGACAGATCAGGGATTGAGCCACAGACAACATCACTAAGGGGTACACATGGAGGCATCACAGGATTCTTATCCTTTCTTCTTGAAAGTGTTTCTAAACCATTTTAGGTAATGCACATGTCTTAAATACCTTTCATTCCACCAAGTAAATCCCATTTTTAACTTTCAGCTTGCTAAATGTTAAAGTAATGCTTATCGATTGAGGTATGAGTGAAGCCACCCTGTTTCTGATATAATGCTTCCTGGCACCGCCCCCCCCACCTCAGACAGTACATTCCAGGTATCACTTTAGGTGACTTGGCCTAGAAATAAAACTTAATTAATTGTCATACATATCACCAGTGTATACTGGTGATGATACCAATTATACTGAAGTATTTAAAAATAAATGATAGCTCTTGTAACACCAGATTACCATTTTACAGACATTGAAGCCTATGATCTATGATTTGACCAAAGCCTCTCAACTGGTGAGGAGTGAATAAGAAACTGAACCCAGGTGTAAATGACTCTCAATCCCGTGCTGTCTCTGAAATACCAGTGTACCCGACTGTATGTCCATTTCCAGTGCTGGCCTCCTGGGACTGTAGCACTCTGCCCCTTGGCCACTTTTTTATAAGGTCTAAAGTTTAGTCAGCAGTAATATTCCAATATTAAAAAGTAAGGAATCTGCCCCTTCTGTTAACCTGGTCCCTCTTGTACCTCTTCCTGAGGAGAGGAAGGACAAACCAGAATTATGAGGCTTTGCTTAGATTCCCCACTGGTGGGTTTGGTTGCTTTGGTTCTGATAATCCTTTTCCTCAAAGAAATTGGAATACATTTTCCAGGGCCTGGACGACATTTGTTTGAAACCACATAGTCCCTTAGGGCCATGACCCCCAAACAGGGACTGCTCTGA
>NW_007728139.1:31575-46647 GCF_000696425.1 Galeopterus variegatus | reverse complement strand
TGCTTTGGTTCTGATAATCCTTTTCCTCAAAGAAATTGGAATACATTTTCCAGGGCCTGGAGGACATTTGTTTGAAACCACATAGTCCCTTAGGGCCATGACCCCCAAACAGGGACTGCTCTGAACAGTGAGTTGGAGATAATGCAGGTCAAGGACCTGGAGGAGACAGCTGGGTGGGACCATGCCAGGAGCAAAAATGAGAAGTTCAAGGTGGGCCAGACCAAAAATATACTACACAGGCACCAGGGGATTTTAGAGGCTGCAGTCTATCGTAGGCAACAGCTGGCCTTGCCCAGAAGAATGTAGGTTTCGGTACAGAAGAAGAAAAACCAAAAATAAAATTAGTATATTCTAAGGTGGCATGAGAAAAAAAGCAGGTATCTAAAAACAGATAGAAACTGAGAGTGTTTCATAAGAAGAATGAACGTGGATACCTACAAACTCAGAAGACATTTGTCAGATTGGGGAGCTTCTGTTTCCTTTTATCTCCTAGTGTTTCTCTTGCAATGCTTTTGCCCTGAACCCTCAAGGCTTCTGTTATATCCTAAACCGAGTGAGTTTTCCACAGTGCTCCAAACCTAACAACTCTGCAGGGACCAGATAACTCTCTGAAAGGTGCGAGTGGCCCTAGAGCTTTTACCCATTCCTATTCTTGTGTTCTGGTGTCTTCCCATCGATCTCAGGGTCCTCTTCCCAGATCCTCCCAGAACTCTAAACGGATTCTCATGCCAGAGGATTGCTTGCAGACACTCTAACCAGCCAGAATGCTGGAGGTAGAGGTACCCTTTAAGTCACCCCCTTAGGACCTTTGCTATTGTCTTCTAATTTATAAAAGGGACTCTCTGGTACCTATTACTCGATATGAACAATGGCATTGGTGTTTGACATAACAGGAATTATTTGAAGGAGCTTTTATTTATTTTATGCAAAATATTTTAACATTTATTTGTACATATTTGTGGGGTACAGTACGTTGTTTCAATATATTCATATACTGCACAGTGATTCACTTAGGGTAGATAGCATAGTTCTGTACCATTAGTCCACCACTTCTCCTCCCTCCCTCCCTGGCCTCTGGTAACCATCATTCTACTGTCTACTTCTATGAGAACCACTTTTTTTTATTTTTATTTTTTTTAGATTCCAGGTATGAGCAGTATTTTTCTTTTTGTGCCTGACTTACTTCACTTAACATTATGGTTTCCAGTTCCAGTTCCATCCATGTTACTGCAGATAATAGGAAGTCATTTTTTTAATAGCTAAGTCATATTCCATTGTGTATATATACCACTGCTTTTCTAATCCATTCATCCACTAATGGACGTTTAGGTTGAGTCCATCTATTCACTACTGTGAACAGTGCTGCCATGAACATGGGAGTGCAGGTGTCTTTTTGATATATTGTTTTCATTTCCTTTGGGTATATACCCAGTAGTGGGAGAGCTGGGTTGTACGGTAGATCTGTTGAAGGAGCTTTTAACAGATCTATAGGGCAGTAGCTATTTCCAAAGTGATGACATTGCAGTATTTCAAAACAACAGCTATTTTGGGCAGGAATTCGAAATGGCACTCTGTAGAGCCAAAGTGAGTTTGACTTATATATGGGAGTGTTTATTTTTTTAATGCCCTTCAAGACATTTCATTTAACCTTAAAAGCTTTTGAAACAAAGGAAATCTTTTCCACAAAAGTCTTTTGATTTTATGGCTCTACATAGATACTTGGAAAAAAACGGTTTATGGTCAAAGAATGCAAACTCCTGGTCCAGGGGTGGGGGAATGTCTATTTCTTGGCCTTATGTGGTTCGGAGCCTCAGAAATATAGAAAGGTCTGTGCGCATATTAGGTTTGATGAAATGATTGATGGGATTCAATTTTGAACTAGAAATCGGAAGTTCTAAATTTATTATAAATGTGCATGTAATAATAACAATGATAATGATACTTTCTTCCATTTATTGAATGCTTACTGTATGTCAGGCTTTATGGTAAGAAATACTTCATATACCGCATTAACTCAAATCCTCAACAAACTTATTCAAAAGTAGTTGAAGGAACACACTAATGCCCAGATTTTGGTTTCTATACACCATTGTTCAACAAAAGGAATTAAGCTCCTTGGAGCAATGGCTAATTCTGGGGCCGGGGCAGAGAAAAATTTCATGAGCATGAGCATCAGGTAGTTCAAGAAAGTAAGGAAGTGCTCCAAGGACAAAAGGATGGGCATGTCAAAGGGACACAGGAACCAAGCTTCTGCTGACCAAATGTAGCAAATGCTGTAGTATCGAGGTATAATGTACCGTGTAACATAAATATACACGAGTGCATACTAATGTAAGTGAATGACTGAATAAATAATTAAACAGGGGAGAAGAGAGAAATCATCCTTACAGAATCATCTCAAATTATGTACGTAAATACTCCCATTTTTAGGAGGAAGAGCTTAACCGACCCCTGAGGGTGGGCTAGACTTAGTGACTTGCTTTCAAAGGTCAGAGTATGGAAAGAGAGAAATAGTTAACTTTATGGTGGAGAAACATGGCAAACATGACCTTAACCAAGTAATGAAGGTTAATGTCACCAGCGATGTCGTGTACCTCTGATGTGATGTGATGAGAAAGATACTTCGCCTCTGTGGTATTCTTCCCCCAAATCCATAACCACATTTTAATAATGATGAAAACATCAGATAAACCCGGATTGGGGATATTCTACAGGGTACCTGGACTGTATTCCTCAAGACTGCCAAGGTCATGAAAAACAAGGAAAGCCTAAGAAGCTATTACAGACCAGAAGAAATTAGGAGATATGACAACTAAATGCAATGTGGTACTCTAGCTTAGGTGCTGGGACAGTGAGAGGACATTAATGAAAAAACTGGTGAAATCCAAATAAAGTCTGGAATTTAATTAATAGTGACGTACTCATGTCAGTTTTATAGTTTTTACACACGTACCCTGGTAATGTGGGATGTTAACAATGGAGGAAACAGGATGAGGGGTATGACAGGAACTCTCTACTATCTTCACTGCTTTTCTATAGATCTAAAGTATTTCCAAATAAGTAAATAAAATAGTTGAAGGTTTAAAGAAGTAATATAGTTTTTTTTTTTTAAATCAGAGTATTGAAGAAAATGAAAAGTAAAAATTCCCTTCTTTAGTGGGGACTCCAAGCCTACCCCATTCTAATCCCACAGGTAAATAGTTTAACAATTGGGCATACATTTTCCCAGATATTTTCTGTGATCTACAGATATGTACTTTAAAATGCATAACTGGAACCTTGCTTTTCTTTCTGTACTGTGACTTTTTTTTTTGTCTACCAAACACTACATCATGGACTTGGTTTTGAGGCAGAATGTAATAATTTTCCAGGTGAGTTTTAAATGTTTATGAGAGAGTATTGCTTCCACGAAGATGTTAAACTATGAAGTCTACATCTTCATTTTTAAGCTGTTTTGATGTACTTCTTATGGACATTAAAATTATTTTTTTTCTTCCAGCCTAGAAGTCTAAAAGAATCATTTAGACATTTCCAAATTTTTGTCATATTACACAATATTATTACCTGCTCTTCTCTAATAATAGTATTTGATAATCATGGGTTTTTAAGAAACAAAGACTAAGAAAATTAATTTGTTAACCATTTAGAAAAAACGGAAGTAGTAAAGATGTTGATGGTTGGCCACAATTAGGTCATAATCTTGTAGATGGATGCTAACTGAAGTTGTTAGTGTAGATATACACAAACACACAGATATATATATGTATATAAAATTTAAAAACATTACTGCTGGCTCAGTAGGATAAGAATAGTAACCTCTGATTATTCGAGTTCAGAGCCAAAGAAATCACTAATCTGGATAAATATAAGTTTTCTTTATTATCATGCCTCCTTGTAACAGCCTGAGCTGGGACTAGAGCTTGGGTCTGTCTGCACGCCCCCTACCCCTGCTGGGTAGCCCTGCTGTAGAGAGTTACACAGCTATGGGCACTGGTTCCTATGCAACCTTGTTGGAATGTACGTGTGTGTGTGTGTGTGCACGCGCATTTATGTAGGGGTCTTTAGGCCTTTTCTCCTATCATAGCCAGTTCTCTCCCGACCAGCTCAGATTGTAACAATCCTTCACTGGTTAGCCTTACTGTGCCATTCCCAGTCTTCCTTTTCTCAACCAATGGCTGGCACTTTCCTGCAAAGAAAACTGAAGCTAAGTGATAGGAATCCCCCTCATGTTCTGCCTCCCTGGTACAAACTTACAAATTAGGACACTTCTCTTTACCTACTTTTGCTGGGTTTTATAGAAAGAGGCAAAATGTTGTTAAAAGTATGGGTTTGGAGTCAGAAAGTTAATGTGTCTGCTCTCTACTCTGCTGCTGTAGCTGTGTAACGTTAGACAATTTGCTTGAAACTGGCTAATGCTTAATTCCACATTCTGTGAAATGGGAATAATTATAGTATCTACTTGGCAGTATTAGGAGATAATGCAGGTAAAGTCTGTTTAGCACAGTGTCTGGCATAATAAGTGCCTGGCATGGTAAGTGGCAATAGTGACTTCTTTCTGTTCAGATTCAATTCATCTTCCAGAGCTCATCCAGATCTTAAACTTCTCCTATTACTCTGCCTCTTTCCTCTGTCTATAAATAGCCCCAAATCTCTTCTAGGTTAAAAACGAGCACAACCAAAAAACCCTCCCTTGAACTTGCCTTTATTTCTTACCGTTATTCCATTTCTCTTTTCTCATAGCCAAGCTTTTCAGCAGAGTGGGATGCTCTGCTTTGCTTTAAGTCAGCTTGTAGACTAAAGCAGACTAGATTCTGTGCCCCTTGCACTGAAACTGCTCTCACTAAGGTTGCCAGTAAGGCCCCCTGAAGTGGGCATGTTCTGTCGCTTGCCCAGCATCCTTTCTTCTCCTGACAGTGTGCCATCTCGAGGAGCTGCCCTCCTCCGTAGATCTTGGTGTCACTGCCTGTTCAGGTGCACTGCTCTCTCCCAGCCCAGGAGTGGACATAAGACTCCAAGTCAGGCCGAGCAGATAAGCAAGTCAGGGAAATGACAGATGGGGCATTTCCTTCTTGCTACCCTAACCCCCTGGACATTATCTTTTCCTGTCCTTTCTATGGACTGATTCTTCAATTTTTCCTTGGAGTCTGTGATCTGCCTCATATTCCCTCAAAATTCCCTCTATTGCTTACAGCTAAATAACTCTAACTTATACAAGTGTTAATTGGTAAATTAAAGGAAAACATTTTAGTCCTTGCATAATCTGTTTTATTACACTGTTGACCACTTGGTCCTTGAGACGTTCTGTTCTTGTAAATCCTGCAATGATGACTGTGCTGGTTCTTCTCTTGCCTGTCTGTCTGATTATTCTCAGTCCCACCCCACCCCAAGCCTCACTACTTAAGTGTTTGTTTCCTAACCCAGGCGTCCTTGAATTGTGCCAGACCCTCTGCAGGAGGTGAAGTCCTATGGATCCCTTCTCTGCATAATGTTTCTAAATGCGTTAGGTAAAATACATAGGATTGTAAAGGAAATGAATTATACTGAATTGCAATTATAAAAATATTTCCAAAACTTATGATATGTGTGCTTTTTATTAAAACACTAAATAAAAAGATCTGAGATTTCTATCAGTGATCATAGGTATTCTGATTTCATCATAGGTACTGTTAATACTCTATGACGTTGCTTATATTTGTAATTGAGGGCAATTTCAGTTAGTGAAAACAAAGATGTAGTTATTTTCCCATTCTAGTTCTCAGAACTCCCTGAATTCTATCCACAGAACCCTGAGAAGTCCAAAAACTTTAGGCGAAGAATCCCTGCTTAAGTTCTCTGCCTAGGGGCCTCACCCTGACTGCTACTGCTGATGTGCTGACTGCTACTATCCATATCCTGAGAAATCACAGATGTATATCCTCAGCCTAGACTTCTATGTCCAGAGATCTTCCCCTTGACATCCCATAGGCAGCACTCCCCCCCATATATCTATACCTGAATTTCCTTTTATACCTCTTCTTCCCAGAGGTTTCTTATCTCTCATCTGCTCTGTGGTTAACTTCCAGTATTACTGCCTTCAGTATACCCTCTATACAGCTGCCAGATGATAATTCTAAAAAAGCTGATATGCTCTAAAATCTGAACATATCACTTCCTTGCATAAGATCCTTCAATGACTCCCCCTTGCCTACAAGTTGAAATTCAAAGTTCTTTTGCATGTGCTGAAAAGCCCTCCACAGGCAATGTCACATGTTCCATCTCCTGCCACTTTCCTCTCTCCATCCTCCCTTTACTTCTGCCTTCACAACTTGCCTTAACCTTATACACGTATTCAGAACTTCCTGAATGTCTCTTGATTTTCATGCCCTTAATTCTGTACAGACTGTAGTATGCCCTAGCCTTGCCCACCTGCTAATTCTTACTCATCTATCAATGCAGGCCCAGGAGCTTTCTCTTAGGGAAGCTTCTTTGATGCCTCGCATATGAGTGTACTTCAGAAAGTTCATGGAAAAGTTGAATTATAAGATAATACGAATCTTTCCTTGAACTTTTTGAAGATCCCTCCCTCCTTCCTTTCCATGCTCGAACCTAACATATGCCTCTAGTAAAGATCATATCACGCTGAATTACAATCATGTATTTATATATTTCTCTTTGTTACTAAAGTATGAAGTCCTTGAAGAACTTTACTTATTTATGTATTTCCAGCTCCTAGCATGGTAGGAGCTCTTACCATATAGACATTGTTCACAACAAATATTTGTTGACATATTTAGTGTTACTAAAAAAAAAATCAGTTATGTGTTTCATGCTGAGAGTAAGTTCGTTTATAGGAATGGGAGCAAATTAAAGAGTCTCTTCCATTATAAATTTGGGATAAAATTTTAACCTCACCATGTAAGATAATTGGAGCACTCTAGTGGAGAAACTAGGTCAAGGAACTGTTGTCATGCAGGGAAATGAAACTGCAGACATTTTGAAAGCTGGTATAAGTTTCTGTATATAAAAGCTGAGCCAACCACATCTGCTTTAAGATAATGTTTTGGGTAGATATATCATTATTTTGCATGATATTGTTCTTTTCTCCCATATCTATAAATGTTTATCTGAGTTGAGGTTAGATTCACTGCAAATGGAAACTCTTACGAAATAGTCAAAAAAGTCAGGAATATTTGTGGGGTTTTACTTTGGACATAAGAATATATAGAGAGAATTACTGAATGGTAAACAGACTTACAGCAAGGAATTAAATCATGGCTGCTACTAGCCCATATGGCACATTTATGCAAATTAGAAAAAGACATTCCTTCCTCAAATCACCTTACTTCTACCTTTAGGAAATTGTTGTAACAGACTGATTTTATTAGAACAGCGTACTTTCAACTGACACCTGGAAATGCACACTAATAAATATGCAAATCTATGATATCTGTGATGTGAAGGACACTCCTTTAGAAGTGGTGCCCTTGTGTAAAGCACAGCCTGCATTGTGGCATATAGGGCAGCCTTGGTCATGGGATTCTGTTTAGCATTCTTCCTCAGGTGTGGTTTCGCGACCAGTTACTTATTGTCCAAAAGATGGCGAAGCCTGGAGAAAGACAGAGTATCAGCTGCACTTTACTGAAGGGGAGAAGAAGCTACCTTTCAGCACATCCAAGTGACCCTGAAACCACATCCAGACCATCGTCTCCTACAGCATTGAAACAGGGCACCAAAGAGCACTGTGTTTGGGCTGTTGCTTACCTGGCTCAAAAAGTAGAATAGCCTTAAGGGATTTGAAACACCATGTGCATTAGCTATGGCTCCACAAAGTGTACACTTCCAGCTCTCAATTTCCTGTTCTAGAATGCTGGGGCAGATTTCCAAGTACAAATTTTAGGACTATGGTAAAGTACTAAAAGTTTCGGCTAGGATTTGATCTTTGCCACTTGTACTTCCTTGGTTGAGAACATGGGATTCCTGTTCTTGTGCAAATCCTGTAGGTGACGCTCAACATATGAAGTCATGTTTTTTCCCTGAATAAAAACGAAAACTTGTTCATTTTCTCATGAAAAATTAAGTTTTGGATCTAAAAGAATTTGGATATACTTGTTTCCCTTTTTTTTCCTTCTACATTTGGTGTCCGACCTGTGTGTTGCGTGAGGGGCTAGGTATGCAGTGAGCCAGAGCAATTTACTCTAGGTGTATTCTGGTTGTTAACCTCTCAAGAGGACTGTCATAACAGGAGAGCCATCATTCCAATAAAACTGGGAGGTGGATGGAACTTTCTGAGGACAGGTATAGGTTGTAGGTAGGCTTGTTTACTTTAGAGCTGAGTTTATAGCTGGGGCTCCCCAGGGGATAATAGGAAGGGAGGAAAATTATGGGATGTGGGTTAGATGAAAAGATGCCTGGGCCAGAATGAGAAGCCTCCTGGGTAGGAATCAATGAGCACACAGGCTCATCTCTGGTCATCTCTGGTAGAGATTTGAATCGTTGAGAGACTGGTTGGCCTCAGAGCTCTGGTATAATGTGCCATCTAAGCAGACACCTGCTGAGGTCCCAGGTGCAGAAGAGGTCTGAAGAAACGAGCAGCTGGCAGGCTGGTCCCAAAGCTGGGGTTGGCTCAGGGATTGGCCTTAGATGGATGAAGACTGCTTTCCATGATGATAACTCAGCTGACACTCATTGGATTCTAAGTGCTGGGTGGGATTAAAAGGTCCCTTGCCTGTGTGGAGTTGCCAAAAAGAGACACACGTAACAACTGTAAAATAAAGCAGGATGAACCAAGTGCTGCAGCTGAGTTTCTGAACAGACAGAATCCTGAGTGGGTGCAGCAGGAGTGATTCACCCTCCTGAAAGGAGCCTTCTCCAAGAAGGTGGTCTTTATAAATGAGCATTTTCTGAATGAACCAAGTGCTGCAGCTGAGTTTCTGAACAGACAGAATCCTGAGTGGGTGCAGCAGGAGCGATTCACCCTCCTGAAAGGAGCCTTCTCCAAGAAGGTGGTCTTTATAAATGAGCATTTTCTGCTTGTTCCTGATTTTTCAAGGAAAACATGCTCATTTTAGGAAAAAAGAAATACAAAATACATATAAAAAGCAGAAAAAGAAAAGGCGTCTATTTAAACTCTTTTTATTTTGAAATAATTTTAGATTTATAAAAGAGTTGAAAAGATAATACAGAATACTCCCATAGGTACCCTCCACCCAGCTTCCTCCAACAGAAATACAAAATACATATAAAAAGCAGAAAAAGAAAAGGCGTCTATTTAAACTCTTTTTATTTTGAAATAATTTTAGATTTACAAAAGAGTTGAAAAGATAATACAGAATACTCCCATAGGTACCCTCCACCCAGCTTCCTCCAATGTTGACATTTGACATAACCATGTATCAAAGCTGGGAAATTAACATTGGGACACACTATTGACTAAACTATAGACTTTTTTTTCCCTCCCAGATTTTCCTAGTTTTTTCATGAATACCTCTTTTTCTGTTCCAGTATCCAGTCCAGGGCCCCACATTGCATTCGGTTGTGATATCTTCTTTGCCTCTTCCACTTTATAGCAGTTTCTCTGTCATTCCTTGTCTTTTATGGCATTGACACTTTTGAAGACTAGTTTTGTAGAGTGGCTTATAAAATATCCCTCAATTTAAGTTTTTCTGGTGTTTCCTCCTAAATAGATTGAAGTTATGCATTTGGGGGAGAATACCTCAGAAGTGATGTGCATTTCTCATCACATTATATTAAAGGGCTTATAATATCCACACAACTGATTGCTGGTGATTCTAGCCTTGATCATATGGTCAAGGTGATATTTGCTAATAAAGTTTCTATTTTCTCTTTCCATTCTCTGTTTCTTAGAAGCAAGTCACTAAGTTCAGCCCCATTCAAAGGGAGAGAAATTGAGTTCCATCTCTTGGAGGAAGGTCTATCAAGGAATTTGTGGGCATATGTTAAAAGCACCAGAGTCATTAGTAAATCTGGGGGGAGATATTTTGAGGCTATGCAAATATCCTCTTTTTCTAAAAAGTTTGCGTGCTGATTATAGCATTTATCAATGGATCTTGCCTGTAACAATTATTACTGTGGTGTTATAATGGTATTCTTTGATTTTCCTCATTAATCTACATTTACTAATTAGAATTTTTTCTGTAAGTAACATTTGTCACTCCTGCATTTATTTACTTATTCAATTATTTATATAAGTATAGACTCATGGGGAAGGCCACTATAGGCGGAGAACACAGTGTGAGCAATGATCTGGTAGGGGAGGATCTGGTAGAATTAGGGAATCAACATTAGGCTCTGCTATAAATGGCAGAGGATGAGGGGAATGGGGGGGAAGGTGGTGACAGACACAGGCCAGGAGGCCATTGAGGCCCACACTGGAGAGGAGGCGAGCAAACAGCCGAGTTGGCAGCTACTTCAAAGTACAGTAACTAGTGAATCACTGGACCATTTAAGGAGAGGCCATCTAGATTTTTGTTTTGGGTTCTGCTAAATAAAGTATGTTATAAGAGACCAATTAGAGTTTTTTTCATTGACTCTGAAATCTTTCTTCTGTCTGCAGGGGATATTTCCACTGCAGTTGTAATAAGGATGAGATTCTTACTGGTTTTTATTAAAGTTGCTTTACACTTTATAAGGTTCAGTCTCAATAGAGATTTCAGTAGATTTCAATGGTCTCAATAGAGAGCAGGCTCACTTAGGCTACAGGGAAAATTATTTGATTTCTGTTCTTTCATTTATTATGGGTTGATTGCTCTTTTCCTTCCACTGAGAGCCAGTGGGCCATTGCTGTGCTTCAGTTCTCGAAGTTTCGCTTCCTGCCGTGCAGGCTCCCTGCCCAACGGTGTGTCAGTAGTGGCTCTGCTGCTAGCCGAGTGCAGGAGCTTGGGCAAGTCTTTTCTCTTCTCTGAACTTCTTTTTCTTCAGTACCAGAATGGAAATGATTTGCTTACCTTGCCGGTCTGTTGTGAGCAATGAATAACGTGACTGATTTACAAGATTACCCAGCACAGTGCTTGGCCTATTGTAGGTACTCAATTAATGCTATGAGAATTGAACTGCAACAGAGAGGATCCCGTTGTCTAGTCTGTCCCTCTACCTGTGGACCAGTGAGCGCCCCCAGCATTTGAGTCAAATGTTTTATGTTTTCTTTTTGAATATTCCTGGGAATGCAGACTCTACAATCATCTTTAGCAGGGGTGACAACTTTTATTAGAAACCTCCTACACATCAGTACTATATTACTTTTTTGCATTACAGAGATGAATAGGATATGTCATGGGCACCAATGAGTTTATAGTATTGTAAGGGACAGAGCTGTATAGACAGAATTAAAATTCAGTGCATTAAACCAAAGTGATGTGGGCATACTGTGAAAGAAGGAAATGAACTCTGCCAGACTTAGGAAAAGCTTCAGAGAGAAGTTGACATTTGGGCTTTTTATCCCAAATGGCACTTTGCCAAGAAAAGGTGTGTGTGTGTGTGTGTGTGTGTGTGTTTGGGGAGGAGAGGAAACAGACTGGTTCCAGGGAGGGTGAACAGCACATGTTAAGGCACAGAAGCGTGCATTGGTTAATGTGACTTGGACATAAGGTGAATAAATGGCTGGTGGGGGCAGGGAAGTCACAGAGAGGAGGGAGGACTTGGGACCGGAGAGGCGAGGAGTTGGAGCCATCCTAAGGAGTTAAGACCTTATCCTATTGAATAGGGAAGTTATACAATCAGACCCATGTTTTAGAAAATTATTCTTCCAACAGCTTGGAAGATCGGTGTGTGGTGGGAGGGCTGGAAGTGGCGAGCAGGTTATTGCGAAAGGCCAGGTGAGACACGGCGGGGGGCTGGTGTGAGGCTGGGACTGTGGGACTGGAGAGCAGAAGAGAGAGTCAGTATTTCAGAGGTGTATGTCAAGACTTCAATGCAGTAGGGGAAGGGAGGAAAGAATAAACCCTGAGGGCCCTGAGGTTTGTAGCTTGCTCTTCTGGGCACTGAAGCTGCAGAGAGAAAACACCCGGTTCCCTTCCTTACTGAATTTATCACCTAGTGAGTAAACAGATGCACAAAAACAAACCAACAAATAAAGCCCTACCAATAACAGGTTGGTAATGTACTAAGTGCTGTGGACGGCAGGAAAACAAGCAGTAGGTGCACCTGGCAGGAGGCGGTAGGGGAGGGTTTCACAGAGGAGGTGCCATCTGAGCTGCAACCGAAAAGGTGACCAGGTGGTTGCTAGGGAGGCAAGGGGGCAGTGAGCTTTCATTCTGTGTAGGGAGCAACATTTGCACAGGCAAGAAAGGAATGAAAGAGGATGGATCGTAACAGAAATGGCTGGTTTCCCCATACATTGTACGCAGGGTGAAGGCAGGGGCTGTGTCCCTCTTGCTCAGCATAGCGTCTCCAGTCACAGGGGTAGGAGAGAGAACAGGAGAAGCAGGAGTGTGGTGGGAAGCTGCTTTATGCCGGGGGGAGGGTGTAGAGGCTGTAAATCTGGACTGTTCTTTATGAGAGCTGATCAGGAAAAGGAAGGCGTGAGAAAGAGAGTGGCAGGTTTGGGGACAAAATAAACTGATGCAATGGATTTGGACCAGTTCAGTTCAGTAGTCTCTGGGTTTCTAATAGACACCGATAGACAGGTCTCCATTGCAACCTCCCTTTACATTTCACCACAACCAGGGCCCTTGGGAAATCTGATTGGACTGTAAACTGTGGTTGCTGCCTCGTGGGCAGGGACAGAGCGAGACCACAGGTTTGCAGCTGTAACGCCAGTGCCCCTCCTCAACCCTGAACATACCTGTTGAAGGGGTGGTGGTGGTGGAAGGTAAATAGCTATAATTTCTTTTGATCTTTCACACTGAAGGTATTTTCCAACCTTTTATTTATGTAGACCATATTCTCCCTCTTCACTCCAATACTATCCATTTCCTGTCGCATCCCTTCCCTATCCCTACCCAAGTGTATATATCTCAAGGGAAAGGAGATAAGATTTTCACTCCAAAGAAAAACTATGGAGGGGGCTTTTGGGGGCTTTTGGAATCATTTTCTATAATTTGTATTCCGGAAGTCCCAGTTGGGAAGACTACCTTTCTAGATGATGATTGACAGCACAAACAGCAAATCATGACCAGCCACATAGAGGTCCCAGTCAGAATGTTTCTGTTTTATTTATTGCCAACTTGTAGACGTAGAGATGCTTTGCATCTGAAATCAGGCATATAATTCATAAGTAGTGTTAATGATGGAATTATGAAAAATAATAGAATCAGGGAACATCTTAGAGATTATCTGTCCTAGACCAACCCTCTTACTTTACACGAGGAAGCTGACACTCAAAGAATCTAAGCTTTGTGCTCAAGTTAGCACAGTGAGTCAAGGTCAGCTCGCACCCAGTCACCACCTGTACTCTCTCACTGCCTGACAGGTGCTACAGATGGCAAGACACAGTGACACATTCCCTAATTGCTTCAGGGGTTGCTCTTATATATTAATTTCTTAAGCAATGAGGTAGCAATAACTCTGTCAAGTGCGTCATGTCTGGAGGATAAAGCTACTTATCTAATGATTAAGTCATAGGAGAGAAGGGAGAGAGATTCTCCAGGCAGCAGTTTTCTGCAGCCCGGAAGGCATTACCACACTAATTTTTCATGTTGTGATGTAGGTCTCTCCCCTTTGTAGAGCACTCACAGGGACACCTGCCATCAGGGGTGTCTCATGTCTCACCAGGACTTACTGACAACCTCAGGGCCTGTCAAGCCTTCCTTTGGAACTGACCATACAATGTTGCCTCGTGTGGTTAGTTAACTCTTTTGACTACTGATTCCAATCCTTTCCCACCTGTGTAACCTCCTCAGAACAGCCTCCCCAGCTGCCCTTGTCCCCAGGGAGCCTGTTCTCTCCTGTGATCTCCGGTGGCTGCTACCCAGGCAGAATGTTAGGAGGGCATCTGGGCCACCAGGAAGTCCTCCTGGTGAGCCTTTGCCCTGTCCCCTCAGCAGCCAGTCCACTTCTACCCCAGCCCCTCCCCACTACCTCACCTTGTCCCTCTTCAGGGGGAAGACCCTGCCCCTCCCTCACCAAGAGACTGTTGATCCTAGGGTGGGAGCAGCTCAGCGCCCTGGCCACCCTGAGCCTGCTCACCGCCGTTTGCACCATCTTTTCTTCCTCCCCCGGGAGGAGGTATCCTCGCCCTGTCTGTAGTGAGTCCACCCATGGGCTCCTTGCTGCTGGTCCAACCCTTCTCTACTCCCTGTATCTTCAAGCCTCCCTTTCTCTTCATTGGCCCATCCCCTTAGGATATAAACACGCGTAAGCTCTTCCATTAAAATAGACATACAAGCAAAACCATACACATGGAGCAGTGGGTCCACTGGTCCCATCCCCCCCTGCCTCTATTCTCTTTCCCACTCTTGTTTGCACCCCTCCATGAAGAGCCACCTCTGCTCAGGCCCCATGCCATCGCCTTCTGTCCTGCTCCTGCCCATTGGTCCCATCCTCCCCTGCCTCTATTCTCTTTCCCACTCTTGTTTGCACCACTCCATGAAGAGCCACCTCTGCTCAGGCCCCATGCCATCGCCTTCTGTCCTGCTCCTGCCCATTTGCAGTGGCCTGATGCCTGGTTGCCAGACTATCTTAACTTGCTAACAAGTCCTCCTTCACTTAGAACATGGCACTTGAACTAATATTGACGAAGGGGATTTCCCAGCATTTCATTCTTTGTGGGGCAGTCCCTCCTAGGGTCAAAGTCTCCTCCAGATCTGTTGTCAGACTGTGCACTAATAGCCAGTCTCCTACACCACCCAGTGGCCAATAGTGACTGTGGGTGGGGTGGTGGTGGGGTGGGGTGATGTCTGTGATCCTTGGCAGATACTCTCTGACTTCAGTCCAAGGTCTTTAGAAAACCATTGTGAGAGCAAGACAATCTGTCCTGAGAACTGAGCCTTCTAATTTTTACAATGTTGACTTTAACTGGCATTGCATATTTTATCTCTTGCTGTGTTTCTTTTCTAACTAGAGAGTGAAATCTTTCTCTCTGTACATTTGGATTAGAAAATGCTGTGTGTGTGTGTGTGTGTGTGTGTGTGTGTGTGT
>NW_007728139.1:25138-31219 GCF_000696425.1 Galeopterus variegatus | reverse complement strand
CTCTGTACATTTGGATTAGAAAATGCTGTGTGTGTGTGTGTGTGTGTGTGTGTGTGTGTGTGTGTGTGTGTAGAAAGTGGTGCAGTCCTTAAAGTGGTAAAAAGCATTTTCTCTGTACATTTGGATTAGAAAATGCTGTGTGTGTGTGTGTGTGTGTGTGTGTGTGTGTGTAGAAAGTGGTGCAGTCCTTAAAGTGGTAAAAAGCATTCCCATTTATGTTTAGTCCATTTAGCTAAAATGTTAATTATGAAGATTGAGGTTTTCAAATCTGAGACTTGTCCCCTTGCAGAAAGAAAGATGTGTGAAGGTCACAGTGGAGCTCAGAGGAGGCTGGGGGGAGACATTCCTGGGCACACTCCAGGGTGCTTTACAAACTAGCCGACTTCCCCCTTCATGAAGCTCTGGAACAGGTTCTTGAAAGGGGCCTGCATGGTAGTCAAACATAAGGGCATTATAAAATTCCCTGCAGTGGGCTGCTCTAACTCAGGCCATGAATTATTCAGAAGGTCTTCTGGAAGCCCTCTGGGAACAGCCATCCCACTCCCCTGGAATGGGCTCCAAATGAGAGGCCCCGCCACTTCTTTAGACTCAGGGATTTCTTTCCTGCCTTACTAAGTCAGCAAAACCACAGAGCCTCCAAAACACAGATCAATGTCACCAGTTTGTCACCTGGGGTCTTATCACAGGGCCCGATAAGACACGCACTGCTACACCAGTGACTCAAGCGCAGGTTAAGAATGAAGTGGTCAGAAGTGTTCATGCTCATGGAGCTAAGTGTGATCAACCCCATCTCCTTGCCTGTTTGTTTTTTAAATTATTAATCATTCAGGAGCTAACTTATGAACATAAGCGTTATCAGCTTTCATTTATTTTGAAAAAGATCACATCTTCTTTTCTCTTTGCCTAGATTTAAAGTGAACATATTTTCTTTTTCTTTGTTTTTATTAAAAGTTGACTGCTTCCAGTATTTATCTGTATGTTTGTATTGTACTTTTGGACAGGAATGGGCTGCCATCAACCACATTTTTGTGAGTTTGCTTTTCTCTTCGGTGCCTGTATCACCTTTGGCACCTGCTCATTATGCCATCCTTTTTGTCCTCCTTGACCCAGCCTGTTTGCCTTCACAGTCACGAGGAGTGGTACAGGGACGAATTCTCAGCCAGCCCAGTGCCTTCTTTGGACTCCCTTTCTGATCTGACCAAACCGCTTAGCTACTGTAATCATTATTACTTTTCTTTTCTGCTACTTACTACTAAAATTAGTCTAGTTCAACCTTACCTCTCTACCAAGTCATAACCTGGCCTGTCGCGAATGCTTCCAGAGACAGGAAACTCAGTGCCTCACACACAACACATTTATTTTCAGGTAGCTTTGACTACTTAAAAAGCCCAAACCTGTTGCTCTCTCATTTCCTTCCATTGGTCCCACCAGGGTCATGTAAAACATGTTTCATCTTTTTTTAGAAATTTTGAAGGTAGTTCTCACATCCTTCATTTCCTCCCTTCCTCCTTCTTTCTCTCATTCCCAGGCTTAACTATCTCAGTTTCTGTTTTGTAGTCTGTTAACCTTCCTGTTTTCTCTGAGCAATTAACACATGGTACCCAGGAATGAGCGTAATCCATTGCAGAGTAAGGTAGGACTATCATTCCATTTCATCTTTATACTGCACCTTTAAAATCACATTAGCTTATTTTCATTAATTCACCAGTTATTTATTAATTGCCTCCCAGGTGATAGACATTGTACTAGGTGCCTGGGTGCTGGGAATATGTATAAGTGCTATCATGGAGCAAACAGGCTAGCAAAGAAAGAGAGAGAGGGGGCGAGGGGAAGAGAGTGCAAAAATCATTAACTGTGAAATGTGATGAATATTAGTGTAGGAGAAGCACAGGGTGCTGTGGGCATACAAAGTGGGAGGACATTTCCTAGCTAGAGGGCTGGGGAAGGCCTCCCCGGGGAAGTGATTTTAAAGCTGGACCCTAAAGGAATTAGGTGGGAGCTTAGGGGGATGACAGAGATAGAGGTGGGGGAATAAAGAAAAAGTTCCAGGCAGAAGGAGGAACGTATGCAAAGGCCTAGAGCTGAGGAAGGAACTGAACGCAGAACCATCTGACTGAAGAGCAGACTGTGAATGGGAGAAGGCAGACGTGAACTTGGAGAGGCAGGCAGTGCCCAGACTGTGGGCCCCTTAAAAGCTAATCATTCAACACGTGTTTGAGCACCTGCTATGTGCTATGTACTGTTCTGGGCACTGGGCTTATGGCAGTTAACAAAACAGACAAAAATTCCCTGCCGTCATGGAACTTATAGTTTAGTGGCCATTAAGAAGTTAAAAAATCATGCCAGAGAAATTTGGGCTTTACTCTAAGGGCAGGGGGAAGCCACTGAAAGAGCG
The DNA here is from genome assembly GCF_000696425.1 of Galeopterus variegatus. Taxonomy (NCBI): domain Eukaryota; kingdom Metazoa; phylum Chordata; class Mammalia; order Dermoptera; family Cynocephalidae; genus Galeopterus; species Galeopterus variegatus. The sequence goes on along the minus strand of NW_007728139.1, from coordinate 28,824 downwards.
AAGTCTGGGAGTCATATGGTTAGAATCACAGTGTTTAAAGTTAGCATACAATTTAACCAGAGGGGGTACTTTGGAGAATGAAAGGGGCTTTATTAATTATTCTGGCATAAACAACAGGCATAAACTGGGCAAAGCAGGTGAGAAAGCCAGGGACCCTTTTAAAATTGGAGAAAAGACCACAGGGAAGCAAGACTGGAGGCAGAGATTGGCCATTGCAGGGATTCGGGTGCAAGACAACCAGGACTGATACCAAGATGTGCAGTGACATGGAGGGAAGTGGGTGGGTCTGAGAAGCACTTAGAGGAGAGACCTGCTGTCCAAAATAGGCAAGGGACAGTTAGTGCAGCGTGGCACCAAAAACCTCCTTCCAGACTATAAGGACCCAGAAACTCTTAACTGTTAGATGAAGTCATTAGATCTATTACCGATTTCCTATTGTCCTATTATCTTGTCTGCATCACAACTAACTTAGTCAAAATTCTTGATGAAATTCAGGTAGGTATACACATCAATTACATTTTCTGAACTGCCTGTCAAGTAAACCTGTTTAAAAACAAAAAAGTAGGGGGAGGTTAACCTGACACAACTTGTTCACAGTGATTGTCTTCTTGATCCCGGGATCATTGTTTTCTTTCAAGAACTGGCTTATGGTTAGTGCATGATATATTTATTAAATTGAATTAAAGAATTTAATTGTCTTTTCCTTGACAGGTGAGTGAGATTTTAAGCACTGAGTTTCTCTCTTATAGTGGTTGACTTGCTCCAACTATAAATAATTCCTTTTGATGTTCTACATCATTAAAAAAAAGGACAAAATATATAAGTTCTCTTTAAATCATAGCCACCTAGAGCAGCTTAACATGGGGCCATTACATGACCATTACTTCTAAGCCAGTATGTTTTGTTTCACTTTGGCCACAGAGCATGTGATGCATGGCATTTATGGGACAGGGTAAGAGATTCTGAAATGTCTGCCATCTGTCAAGAGTGGACCTAGTAAAAGACTGAATGAATGTGGACAAATCATTAACAAACCAGAAACCGCTGTTGGAAAAGCAACATGATGCTTGTCCTCAGGGAGTGGCATCACCTTCACCCAGAATGGAGAGACTTTCTTGGTCCTTGGCTACCATCAATTTTGCCTTATGAAGATGGTACTGTTGATCTGATGGTGTCCTGGGTTCTCAGGAGGAATGCTTATAAAAATGGTCACTGAATGCTAGCTATAGAAAGTGCTATTTACATGCTTAGTTACTGGAAGTGAACCCAAATTATGACTGAGTTTGATTCTTTCCAGACTAGGACCATTTTTCCCAGTGTATGATCATTAGCAAAGCTCTGCACTGTCTCTAATTGCACAGTCTTGGGGCTTAGCCATAAATAACTTATTGATTGATCAGGGAGGAGATCAGTGGCTCTCTTAGTGCTGGTGAAATGGAGGAAGGACTGAGTAACTTGTATAAAAAGTTTTTTACTTCGCTATAAACAATGGAGGATGTGTGGGTAGTTCTCTTAATGCTAAAACACCTTAACTCTTCCGAAGGCTCTCAACATGTAGACAAATGAGTAAGTGGTAAAAGACCTGCTCGGGGTTTGTGTTTTCTAGGTGTGCTGGCATGCAAAGACCTGGGCAGATTTTAGTACTGGAGAGACCTGCCTCATTCTTTGTGTATCCCAATCATAATTGCACCCTCTTTCCTTGTGTAGGAAGAGGAGTGACTCATGACGACTCCTGCTTTTAGTTTCAGTAGATTCCTGAAGGTGGAAAACTGAGTCAATAAATCATCTTGTTTAAACTCATTTGAGTTAATTTCTTCTGAAGGAAGCTATTTGCTAGTTTAAGAGGTAATATTAAGAAGTAGAAGAGTATATACTCTTATTAAACTATGTCAATAAAACTCCAGAAATACAAAAATTAAGTTCTAAGAATAAATTCTTGTCTTGTTTTCTATGACCTAAAAGATATAAGCATGATATGTGAGCCTTAGCCCTTACCCCTAATGAATATATATGGATTTTAGAAAGAAATAACATGCATGTGTAAAAAGTCACCTTAAAATCTTTTCTGAAATATGGATAGGTAAATAAATATAATGTACGTCTGAAGACTACTATTTGTGTTTAAGTATTAAAATGATTATATAAAAATTGGTGCCATGGGCCTTCAGGAGAGGGAAAGCTCATGGTGGTTTGAAATAAGTGAGGAAAGCTTCATGAAAGAGGTGGAGCTATTGTTTTCTGAAGGATGAGTTGACAGAACAGGTTAGAAAGAGGCAAGAGAATACTACAAATGTGGGGGATAGAGAGCAGTAAGGTCCAGCTTGGGGCGAAAGACCTAGGTCTGAGTACTGAGTGGACATTCCGCAGAGTTGACAGAACAGGTTAGAAAGAGGCAAGAGAATACTACAAATGTGGGGGATAGAGAGCACTAAGGTCCAGCTTGGGGCGAAAGACCTAGGTCTGAGTACTGAGTGGACATTCCGCAGGCAAGTCCTTATGTAATCTGAGGGACAGTTTCCCCACCTGCAAGCTATGCAGATTATTCCTCTGTTCACTCCTCTCCAGTCCTTTCTCTTTCCCTCTTTGTTTCTCTTTTCTTTCTTCCCCTCCCTTTCTTCCTTCCTTCCCGTTTACTGAGTACCTACTTTATTACCGGCACTGTACTCTACCCTGGGGATATATGACGCCCTACCTCCCACCTTTGTAGAGGAGATGAACAAATAAGTCGCCATACAGAAGGATGCACGTGGCCCCGAGGAGGCTGACAGGGAAAGGAGTGCCTAACAGGCTGGGAGTCAGGAAAGGCTTGTTATGCAAATCAAAATTGTAACCACTTTGTAAACACTCAGTGTTTGTTAATTTAACATTTTTCTTTTATTTTTGATGGGTCCTTTGTGGGCTTCTGTGACTGTAGAGTATTACTGATTCACTATTTAAGATTTCTGTAAAGAAAATCACCATTGGCAGGCAGAGGAGGGGATGTTTTTGTTTTGTGAAACTTGGACTAATGTAAATTTAGTGGATCAAGGGTAGTGTTTATAATGGATACAAAGTACTAGTCATCCAAACCAAATGCCATAACAATGAACTCGTGTGTGTGTGTGTGTGTGTGTGTGTGTGTGTGTGTGTATTTTTACTAGAGAAAAAATTCTATATAATAATGCATTTGTTAAAAATCACATTTTTGATTTTTGGAAGCTATAGACAAAGTAGAAGGAATGGCAAGACTCAGGTTTTTGAAACCAAGCACTGAATTATTAATTGAAAAGAATTCTTCTGAAAACAGTAGAAAGAGGGATTAGGAGCCGTAAAAGCAAAATGTCACCTTTAAAAAATGAATGGTGCAGACAATTTCATCTTCGCATCTTTCTTTGCTCTCTGTGTGTGTGTGTGTGTGTGTGTGTGAGAGAGAGAGAGAGAGAGAGAGCACGAGCAAGTGCTATGGGTATTTGGAAGCTGTTTCTTATGAGAACACTGAGAATGGTTGGAAGTAAACTGAGAGGTTGAAGTGTTATTGGTAATTGTTGCCTGTTAAGTTTTAGGGAAAGATGAGGTTGGATGCAACCATTTGTAGAAATTCTGAGGGGACTTTTTAATGTTTCAGAGTCTGATGGTTCTAGCTCTTTGTAATATAAAAGTTCACTTCAAAAGTTATGGCTTTTTTTTTTTTTTTTTTTTTTTTTTGG
>NW_007728139.1:8263-24138 GCF_000696425.1 Galeopterus variegatus | reverse complement strand
GAGAGAGAGAGAGAGAGAGAGCACGAGCAAGTGCTATGGGTATTTGGAAGCTGTTTCTTATGAGAACACTGAGAATGGTTGGAAGTAAACTGAGAGGTTGAAGTGTTATTGGTAATTGTTGCCTGTTAAGTTTTAGGGAAAGATGAGGTTGGATGCAACCATTTGTAGAAATTCTGAGGGGACTTTTTAATGTTTCAGAGTCTGATGGTTCTAGCTCTTTGTAATATAAAAGTTCACTTCAAAAGTTATGGCTTTTTTTTTTTTTTTTTTTTTTTTTTGGTATAAGGTCATTTTTAACACTTCTAGAAATAGACCAAGCATTAGCTAGTTGTAAATGAGCCTTTCCTCACTATGGATGTAAAAGTCTCTAGAACAAAAACCCTTATTCCATAATTATAGAAGACAGATTTGAAATGTATGCAACCCATTTGGATTAAAATACAATAGCTGTATATGCATATGTCATACTTATACCTGTTTAAAGAGGAAGGATAGCCAGAACGTCTGGCATATGGAACAGAGGACAGACAGATTGCCACTGAAGTAGAAAGGCTCAGAGAAAAGCAACTTACAACTTTATATAGGAAATAGCTCACTTTTTAGTCTGGTGTTCTGTTTAATTCAGAGACATGTATTGAGGGCCTAAAATGTGTTGGGACTATGCTGGGTACTGTGTATACAAAGACTGGGAGACAGTTCATCAGGGAGCAACTTGTGCAATTGGGAGAAACATACGGAAGCACCAACCACAGCTCCACACAGTCAGTGCTGCAGTACAGCGAGAGAAAAATGGAAAAAATACCAGTCAGTTAACTCTGTCCAGGGAGTCATCCCAGAGGAGATGCTAATACCGTTAAAATGATTAGACACGTCTGGCATATGGAACAGAGGACAGACAGATTGCCACTGAAGTAGAAAGGCTCAGAGAAAGCAACTTACAACTTTATATAGGAAATAGCTCACTTTTTAGTCTGGTGTTCTGTTTAATTCAGAGACATGTATTGAGCGCCTAAAACATGTTGGGACTATGCTGGGTATTGTGTATACAAAGACTGGGAGACAGTTCATCAAGGAGCAACTTGTGCAATTGGGAGAAACATACGGAAGCACCAACCACAGCTCCACACAGTCAGTGCTGCAGTACAGCAAGAGAAAGATGGAAAAAATACCAGTCAGTTAACTGTCCAGGGAGTCACCCCAGAGGAGATGCTAATACTGTTAAAATGATTAGATGCTTACCAGATAGAGGAATGATGGATGGGTTTTCCAGGCAAAAATAAAAGATGGCAAAGCCGTGGCCACAGGAAAGTCTGTGAAGCATTAGGTGATGTTGATTCATTCTGTTNGCTTACCAGATAGAGGAATGATGGATGGGTTTTCCAGGCAAAAATAAAAGATGGCAAAGCCGTGGCCACAGGAAAGTCTGTGAAGCATTAGGTGATGTTGATTCATTCTGTTTGGCTGGAACACAGGATGCAAATCAGGGGACAATAGGAGGCTGGAGTGGTGCATGGAAGCCAGTCGTGGAGGCCCCCCTAAGATGTTTGGATGCCGTCCTACAGACAACAGGGAGCCATCGTAGCCTGCACCCTCCATCCCTTTATTATAAACAGTTTTTACATGTATAACAAATTGAAAGAGTTATAAATGAGTACGTGTATAGCTACCATCTGTTTGTAGATGGTCCTGTTAACATTTTGCTATAGTAATGTAATTACCTATCTATCCATCCCTTTACAATTCATCAGTACATTTTACTTTTCATACATTTCAAAACAAATGACAGATTTCATTACATTTCTCTCTAAACACTGCAGCATGAATATCATTCACTAGAGTTCATTGTTTAAGGTATTTGATGTCAAGTTATTATCTTTATAGGTTTTAAAGTATGAGAACACAATAATCAATTTTGCAATTAAGAAGTATCACAGTGTGGAAGATCAACTGGAACAGGGAAACAAATTAGAAACCTACTTCATAAATCTAAATAAGAGGTGATAATGTGATGAGAGTCTGTAGCAGGAATGAAGAGGTACTGATTAATTCAAGAGATAATCCAGAAATGGAATCAATGGATCGATTTGCCAACTGAATGTGGGGAGGGGACTGGTGGCGGGCAAAGGCACAACTGGGGGAGCAGAAAAAGTGAAAACCGAATTTAAGGTTTTTCACCCTGAGCAATTGAGTGTTTGATGCGGAGAGATGTAACACAGAGGGAAAAAGAGGTTTGGAAGTAGAATAAAAGATAAGTACAGTTTTGAACATGTTGAGCTCGAGGTGCCTGTTGGACATTTCAGGTGAATATGTTCAGGTCGTGTTGGGAAGTACTCTCTGGAGTTCTGGAGAATTGTAGGGGCCAGGTTTATAGATATGGGGAGCCAGGGATGTCAAAGCCATCACTCAAGGAGAGCATTTAGAGTAAGCAGAGAAAAGGAACTAAAGGAACAATTTTGAGGAAAGCCAGTATTTAAGGAGCCTGAAGAAAATGCTGAGCCAGTAAGTGAGGCAGGGAGGAATGGTCAGAAGTCTGGAAAGAAACCAGGCAATAGATAGATGAATAACATTTATTATGTGTCAGGCGTCGTAAGTAGTTTATATTTGTGGACTCAGGGATCCTCATAACAACCCTATTTTATAGGATGGCGTTTTGCAAGGATTTTCAGGCAAAGCGTGGGGAAACTTTAAAGAGACTGTACTCACGGGGTAGCTTAATGGCTGGGGTAACCTCAGATATTTTGAACAGGTGCTGTGGTAGGTGGGCTTTCCTTCTGGAACAGTGATGAGATGTAACTAGAAATGCTACTCTGAATCTGGAGAGTCCTAGCCCCAGAAGCCTATTTTTCAGGAGTTTAAAACCCTGGTTCACAGCAGCTAGACAGTGAGAGGCCATGGGTGGCAAAGGCACCATTTGCTTCCCCCACCCTGAGATCCCGCCACACCTTCGTTTTCCTCCAGCTTCCGGATGAGGCGCAGGACAGGCTGCAGATTCATGTCGAGGTGGTGGCTGTTGCTCAGAAGTCACAGGAGGTGTCTGGAGCACATGGGACACCCCATGTAGTATATGATCTTCCTGGCTGAGGGCAAGCCACTGGAAAATCTCAAATTTCTTACAAACGCCAACTTGCCATCATTTGTCCAACTCTCTTTTAGATGAGGAAGTAAGGTAACTCAGGGACAGAAATGTCAAGAAATTTACTGAAGGTCTTGCAATTAGTAAATGGCAGAGCCGGACTGGCCTTATCATGGTGCCCAAGGGAAGAGGGAATTTCTAGGAAAGAGGAGTCAGCAGATGACAATTGTCCATGATCTAACCCTAACCTACCTTTCCAAACTTCTTTTTTACTTATTCTAGACTGGTCAATTTAAAATGCTCCATGTCTTCTGTGAAAGCTCAAGCTCTGCTAGGGCTTCTCAGTGTGTTTTGTGGATCATTTTTTCTATGAGATGCTCTGTAAAAAAGTGTCCCATGGTCAAATGAGTTTGAGAAATGCTGCCAACTCTTGGAAATTTGCAAGTTACTTTAGCTTGTCAAACGTATTGGGAAGTCCTACACTAAAGAAGCTGTTCCATGTTTGTCCTCCAAGTGTTTCCCAGAAGTATTTGAACTGATTTGACCATGGCACCATCCCTTTCCTCTTAGAAAATCTACAAACTTCCCTCAGAACTAGGGCTCTGAAACCCTCCAAGTTAAGTGGGACTTTACTTTTCCTCAGCTGGTTTTAAGTGAGACACAGAAAGCTTTATCTGTATCTTATTCCTGATGGCCATAGAACTCATCCTGCTCTGTGATATCATGATTCATGCCCAGTACCCCTCCTGTGGCCCCAGGAAAATGGAATCCACGTCTGTTTCATTTTGTGTTCTTACATGGGACCTAGTGCGGTGCCTTTTGCACAGTAATGGTTCAGCCAGTTTCTATTGAATGGATAAATAAAATGCACAAAACAGAGGATATTAGAACATTTTCTTTTAAATAAAACTAAATTCTCAACTAAAAGAATTTATTTGGTTCAAAATGTGTATATAAATTTGACTAAAATCAGGTTTTTGTTTGAGAATGAAAGGCAATTATATTTTAGGATTTTTAAAAAATTTGTACTGTTTGTTTTTGGGTTCAGTTGAGGAGTAATCTGAGGAAGGCAACATTTTGGTTATTTCTGTCTTGATTGCATATGGGATATACCACTAAGTCTTGGAAACATCCCTTTTCCTGAGCAGTTCTGCTCTTGTCTTATCATTTAAAGTCAGACTCGGTTTCTTAGCTAAATCAGTGCAGGCCTGCACCCTTTGAATCTTTCTTACTGGTTTGATGTGATTATTTCTCTTGCTTATTCTGGTTTACTATTGGCAGCAGTCTCACTGGTTTCATTATTTCATTTGTGAGTCCTTATATGGAATTTAATCAAATGTGATGTTATGTCTGATCTTTCTCTCCTTTGAATTGTATAACACATTCAGCTGCAGCCTCCTCTGTTTTTCCCGTGGGGAGTAAAGGAGAGCCTGCTCTGGCTCCCTCCCACACTCTTTCCTGCATCATGCAGCTCACAACGCCCACCTGTGGTTAAGTCATACAGAAGTGTGCATGCGTGCATGCGTGTGTGTGTGTGTGTGTGTGTGTGTGTGTGTGTGTGTGTGTGGTGAGAGAGAGAGAACACGAGAAGAAGCCAGGGTGAGTCATGCTGAGGGAGATAGGCCAGCCATGAGAGCAGTCAGAGGAGCACGGAGATCCCTAGAGAAGGCCTGCGCACTTGGGTAAAATGGCTGCTTTCCTCCTTCGTGGACATCAACCCCACCTGTGAGCAAGTTTTGTTTGTCTTTTTGTTAACTGGTGTCCAACCTCTGGAGCAGAACACCAGAATCTTTGCAAGTTTAGAGGGCTTTGTAGGAGTTTTATTAGCTTACAATACTTGTATAAGAACCCCTGATTGGGCCGGCCCGGTGGCGCACTGCTACAGTGCGCCGCTTGGGAGCGTGGTGGCGCTCCCGCCGAGGGTTCGGATCCCACATACAGACCGGTTCCTGCTCACTGGCTGAGCGAGGGGTGGGCACGGCACCGAGGGTTGCGATCCCGTTGCCGGTCCCGGTCCGGTCTAGGCGCGACACTGAGGGTTGCGGTCCGTTGCCGGACACGAAAAAAGACAAAAAGGAAAAAAAAAAAAAAAGAACCCCTGATTAATTATAATTATTGTTTTAGAATGAGTCTGAGGCTTTTTATGGAGAGGGCAAACCCCACATGGAGTATATTTTCTTATTTTCAGAGTTTCTTCAATGCCGTGAAAAGTAAGTCATTGGAATTTGCATGTATTAAAGTGGTGGGGGTGGTACATTGACAATCACCATGCAGAGAGGCACAGGCACAGCAGATGCTTATAATGAAAGTTCTAAATTTATTATATTATTTGTATTTGGGAGAGAAAGAGTCCTGAGAATCAAACCTGACTGTGTTCAATAAAAGAACATTATGCTATGAAGAATAATTCTCATCATTTTCCATAGTGACATTATGGTATACAATTAAAATGACAATATTTTGCATGGTGTGACAAAATTTTATTGTCATGGCCACCACATCATATTGAGAGAAAACCAACATTTAGCATCACTGCAATAATATTGAAATATTTAGAACGAGTAATTTATTTTTTTTCTAGAATGAACAACTACTATGATGCCATCAAAATGAAAGTGTCGCAAAGGGAAGAAAATAGACTTTTAGCCGAATGCATGGGCCATGCTGATGGTATTCATTAAGTGTGAAATAATGAGAGGAACAAAATTTCCATCTCCATCCCTTCCCCCATGAAATATCTTCTGTGTGTTCAGCGCTCCCTTTGAAGTCAATATATGATCTTTGCTTTAATCCATTTTTAAAGCTTCCTTTGAAGTCAGTGGGAGCTCGTGCCTGGACGACAGGGAAGTGGCTGAGGACTGGGTGCCTGCTGTGGAAGAGGGACCGGCCTAATCATCACCAGAAAACAGTATTTATTGATTGTCCTTATGTGCATGATCTATTAGGCTCCACCCCAAAGTGACTTCAAAACTGGTCTAATTCATTTTCTACTGTTATAAAGCTGTGAAGATGACCAAAACCAGTAACTTCTTTTCAGGATAGTGTTTTTTTTGTTACAAATGGTTGGGGAAAAAAAGAATATTTATAAATGAAAATAATTTTTTATCTTGATATTCTCATAAATGTTGTTTCACCTAAGTGAATTTTCTAGATAACTGAGACTAATACTTACCTAACAGAGTAATTCCTTCAATGACAATTGAAGAATGTAGGACTATTTTCTCCTTTATGGAATTATTTCAGACTACTCGGCTTTAAAGAAAAAAATCTCATTAAATACTGTGTAGCAAGGCAGGAGTTAATTCGTTATTCTTCTTGCCTCTTCCTTGCTGCTGTCAGTTGTCCTCATGACACTGGTTCTTTGTGTTCTGCTCTCTCATTGAACGCAGTTGCCTGAAGAAGGGCCAGGAGGCGAGGTGGGCATATACCTCCCTTAGGGGTAAGGAACGAGGACTGTGCCTTCTCTCATTTCCTTTCTCTCTCCCCTCTTCTCGCCCTGTTCCTTGGGCCTCCTGCTTTTTCTCCTTTCCCCATTGATCCACGCCCATGATGTCAGCCCCTCCTACGAGCAGGAGGTGCCTCCATCGATGTTTGCCACGTGGGCTTTGGTCGCAGGCTTGAGCTCTGCATCTCCAATTGGATCTTGACCTGGATGACTCTTAACGGCCTCAAACTCAACCCTTCAAAACCGAGCTAGCAGCCCCCACCAAAAACTTTATTTTCAGTCTCTGGGAATGGCATCACCATCCATCTAGCCTCCGCTGAGCCTGAAAATGTGTGAATGGCCCTTGACAACGTTTCCTCCTTATCTTCCCACCTCTCATCACGCATCAAACCTTTCCACATCCACCTTAGGGATTCACGATCTGCATCTGCACATTTTCTCTACTCCTCCTTGCTGCTGTCCTGTCTAGTCCCTTATCACATCTTGAGGATGACTGCAACTGCCTCTTCTCTGGTTCTTCCTTGCACAAACTTCTCTTCACACTGTTGCAACTTTTCTTCCTAAAATTTGAATGAAGCTGACGACTTCATTTTCGGACTTAAGAATCTCCTGTTTGTCTCAGCTGAGCATCTAAAGCCTTTTATAATCTCATCTCTCTAGCTCCTTTTCCATCCTGGGAGCCTATTGCTCCTGACATTGGAAAGTCACCTGGCAAGTGTCTGCATATTTTTCAATACTCAGGGGAATGTCTCTTCTATGAAGCTTTCTCAGTGTCTTCAAGCAGTCACCTGCCCCTGCTCTGCGCTCTCCACCTCTGTTCTTTCCTCGTTTATAGTACTTGGCCGGGTGACCTGTGACCATCTGTTCTTACGTGTCTCCTGTACCAGAATGAAAGCTCCTGGAGACTGCCCTTTATAATTTATTTCTCTCTCAATCTCCATCCCATGCCTACCTCAGAACGGGTACAAATCAATAATTTGATGAATGAATGAGTAAATGAAGATATTGAGAGGACTTTTTCACTTACATTTGGGCTTGAAGTTGTGTTTTATGTTATTGGAGTAGCTTGTTCAGATATTAATAAAAAATTATTAAATGGATTCTCTGGGTTCTCCCTTCAAGAGGTACATAAATAGAAGAGATATACAATTTTTGCCTCTCATAAGGGAAAACGATGCGACACACTGAGGATGGCCCAGCAGAAGGAGCTAGTCCTTAGTGATGTCCCTAAACCCCTAAAACCACTCCAGAATTATCTGCTGCTTAAATGAATTATCTCCTTGTACTATGAAAAAAGCAACCTCCTATCATTAAAACCACTTATAATCAGGTATAGGCAGCCATCTCCTTCAGAGCTTCTACTTCTCAAGATTTCTGAGATTTCAGCAAAAATTTCAGTTAAGACCCTCTTACCAAAGAGTTTTTTTGTTAGTATTTTTAGCAGGTCTGATCAATCAAATGAACAAATCTCCAAAGTCTTATTTTAAAAAATGATAATCCAATGGGAGAAACACATACACAAAGCGCCAAATCTATGGTAAGAACAAGAAATTTTTAAAGAAATGTAGAAAATATCGATGAGGAAGGTCACCCTACTTATGAAGAGAACCTTGGTTCTAATTTTAGTAATGCTTTAAGAAAATTATCTGTTTAGCTAACTTAAAAATTTAGTGGGAGCATCTGACTAATTCAATAAATACGAGGGTACTTCGAAGAGTTGGTGGAAAAATAGAGTTGAAAGATAATACAAATCTTTCAGTGAACGTTTTGAAGTCCCCTTGTATATGCTCTTGGTTCCATTGTTTGGGCCATTAAAGGAGAGTTAAAAATATAAGACTAAGATCTGGAGGCAGAGCCGCGGGGGGACGAGGACACAAAGCAAAGCTTACGTTAAAGGGAATGGCGAGCACACCCAAGAGAAGAGGAGGAAGAGACCCCCGTTGCTCCATAAACCTTCCAGTTTAGGTCTCTGTTTCACTGTCCCTGCCTTTCCTCTAACTCACCTCACCTGGCCCAAAGCATCGTCCAATCGTGTATGTCCACCCAATCCTCCTCAGGTTCTTCTCTCAGCTCCTAATCGGTCTCTCTCCCAGCCTTGCCCCCAAATCCCCACCTGCCCCGGACCCAGGCTTCTACTGACTGGGTGACCTCATCTCTTTCCTCTCTTTTCCTAGATCAATGCAAATTGCTACCTGCTCATCTCCAGGTCAGTGCAGTCCTCACCGACCTTTGGTACGCTATTTAACCTCCTGGGCCTCAGTACCCTTACTTATGGAAAGGGGATTGTAAATACATAGCTTTCAAGATTATGAGTCACTCAGCACGTCCTCAACACACATCGTTTCCCTTCCCTCCTTTGCTTTTGCTGCTGTCTCATTCCCTTACTTCTTGTCTGCTGATACCAGTGCTGCTCAGACCTCTCACCAACTAAGCCATCTGCTGGAAATTTGCCTCCGGAATTCTGCCTGGAGTCTACCCCCATGGCTGAGAGTAGGGTTTCAGAGGAGTCTCTGAGAAGAGGACATCTCTGTACCAGCTTCAGAGTCAGGTCCTGGTCCCACCATGTACCCGCTGTGTGAGTTTTGGCGAGGTTGCGTACTCTGTGGCCTAGTTTCCTCGTCTGTCATTTGGGATAACAATTATTTCTACTTCATAAGGTTAGTAAGGATTAAATTAACTACTTCACGAAAGTGTTTAGTATAAACCCAGCCCATTGTAAGTGCTCAATAAATGTTAGCTGTCATTAGTAGATAGAGTGTCTTATGACCAAGGAAATGATGTCCTCAAAGCCCTGGCTTCATCTTCTCATCTCAGAAGGGAGGTTGGGCAGGATTCGAGTGCCTATCACAGTGGCGTGTCCAGAGCACGTCCTTAATGGATGCTCGCTGGCTTCTTGGCCTGTGGTGGAGGGGGAGTGTGGAAGCGGGCGCCAGCTGTGGCAGAGAAGCTGTACCGACGGGAGCAAACTCTGTGCACAGGGAGGGATGTGGTCATTTGGATGTGGTTGCCTGGCACAGGAAAGAGGTCACAGGAGTGGGAATGACAGCAGACAACAGAGGCTGCTGCCCTCACCTGCACACTTTTGGTATGTTCACTGGCCTCACCCTTTTGGTACCAGCTCAGAAGTTCCTCATAGCACCAGAGCTCTACAACCCGATCTTTTAAAAAATGCTGCTTTAGGAAGATCATGCTTCATTCTAGAATTAGAGGTAGGATTTTGAGATTCTAGTCCAAAGGGCAGATTTCAGGTGTTTTGTTTGTTTGTTTGTTTTTCCTGGTGAAAAATAGTGACAGAGGCTGAAGATGAAACTACATTGGAGCATCAATAAAATGTTTAGGTGTACAAAAAAGGAGTGGTCTTAAAGTAACTTTGAAAGAATACCTGTTATTTAACTGTTCATTGAAAATGATGTTATATCACATACTTGCCACAGGAATAGGTCAGTGTTCTCGAGTAGGAAATGATAGGACTGTGTATAAGTGTGTGTGTGTGTGTGTGTGTGTGTGTGCACGTAAAAGTGTACTATGTCATTCCCTATTTTAGTCTGAAAAGGTAGATGAATTATCTTTCAAGGGACTGTATTGTTTTCTAGAATGACTGTGGTTTTTGAAACCTGTAATTTATCACATACTCTGAGCCTGAGACAGAATATCTGAATTTGGCCAGTCCCAGAAAGTCCAGTATGCTTGCCTGATGACATTACAGTGGAGGAGTTGCATCATGTGATATTTAACATGTACAAATTCAACGGGAGCATTTGGAAAGAAATTAAAATACCGTTCATAATTCTGTATGCCAATTCACTTGGTAAGCCTAAGCCTGCTCGGAGAGCTCCCTGGGTGGGAGGTATGCTCTCGCTTTTCCTCTGTTGTTCTCAGCTCCAGGGCTCCCATTGTGGGAGCACCTACCTGAGCTGAGGGTGATTCTGGGGTTTAAACATGGCTCCTGAAGGCAAGCCAACATTTTCATCAATTGCTCAACCCAAGAAAGAGTCCCGTCATCTGTTCCAAGCCTACAGGCAAACAGCGTTATTGAGAGGTCAAGCATCAATCTCTAATGTGGTACTTTCCCAATGGGTTTTCAGGCATGATTTTCAAAAGGAGCATCTTTTATCATATCTGCTGCCTTGAGAACTTAGCACGCTGGTGAAATGCAGCTTATCACTCCACCACTAGTTGCCTTTTATAAAATCTGGGGAATTCTAAGGTTGTCACCTCATGTTTTGTTAACTGTTGCTTAGTGATATGGGGAGGAGACAAGTAAAGGATTGCTGATAATGGTTATCTGCAAGAAGTCGTAGAATCATAGAATTTTGGTAATGGAGGGACCTCAATCCTATTTCTTGAGTTTTAGAGGGGTGAAATGATTTGTTTAAGGTGAAAATATGTGGCAGAGTTAGGATCAGAACCTCAGTTTCCTGGCCGCAGGCTGGTGTTCCTTGTACTATTACAATGTCTCTGGTGAACTGGTTTCATAGGAACTGGTTTAGCCTGTTTTGGTGGTATGGCCCCATCCTTTGATGAGCTCCTTGAAAAGGGGAGAACAAAGTCCATATTATTATTATTACTTGTTTTGGTTTTGTGGGGGCATGACTACCACTGGCAAAATGCCAAGTGTACATAAACTCTGAAAACATTTTGTGCTTGTATGTGCAGGGGTGGGGAGGGATTAGAATGGGTTGGGTTAAGATAGGTGAAGGGCTGTGGATGATCTTTATAACAAAAGCCACAATTGCGAAAGTTGATTCCAGTTATGGTGATAGATGCTTACAAAATTAATGGAGGTTTCATGAATATTCCATGCTTTAATATGTTTGGCATTAGGGAAATCTACAAAGAGCAAATTTGAAATAAGTAGCTGTAGACTACTTTCTTGGTGCTTTACCTGTCAGGATGCTATCACTGGTCTTGCTTTGACTTCACCTTCAATAAGAAACTCCCTCTAGCCTCATGATACCCTGGAAAGAAGGGTGGGCCTAATAAACATTTTCTGAGGGGCAAGCAAAGCAGCAGCCATGATGCAGATTGAAAACATTTATTTAAATGTTTACTCATATTCAAGCTTTGAAGCCTCAGACATGGCCAAAGAGGAAAGGAATTCTTGCCCTAGGCTCCAGTGTGCAAGGGGCTGTTTTTCTGTACTATGGGTACAGGATCTACAATTGTGCACTAGGACTCAGATGTCTCTCCTCAGTGACACATGATCAGGTGCTTTATTGGGAACTTTGTAAAGGAGCTGAGGGATTAAGTGCAAAGAACCTCAGATTGCTAAATTTTAATTTAAAGCAAATGGCAAATAGCATGCCGTGTCATTCTCATAGTCAGTCTCCACTGCTTCCTGATTAGGAAGTTAAGGAACTCCTTGGATGAGGTATCTCTACTCTTGTCTTATTCAGATCTTCTTCTCTGATGTCCTGGTCTTGGGTCTTCAGCTTTTCTTTTTCTGCATGGAGAGTTTATTTTCCTTTTCCCAGGCTTTTATTAACTGGGGAAAACTTGCAGTGTCATCAATAGCAATCACAGGAAGTTTATACTCTTTTTGGCTCTAGTTATCTGTTTCTACATGTTTCTGCACACATGTGTGAAAATCCAGTGTATTGAGAGGTTTGCTTTTCTCCAAAGCATGTTGTTTGGAACAAGTTCCTCCCTAACCATTGGGAAGTTGAGAGAGCAGCTGTATGGTCCACGTGGACTCCGGACAGGAAGAAAGTGAATTCTCAGTGGACTCTGACCTAAAGCCTCCTCCTCTTCACAGAAGTCACTGAATCTATGTATGGCACCCCTGGGCTGCAACCAGCAAGTGTCCACATAGACCTGGTGGAAGTCACCTGGAGATGGGGATAGCTTTTCAATCCATTTTTGGATGAGCTAAGTCAGAATAAATTAGTATTCATATACAAATGACTTTGCCATAAATCTTATTCCTAAATACAGCTAAGCAGGTTTACTAGCTTTCTGATGCTCGCTGTGCTGCTTTACTCATGCCGTCTGTGAGTGAGCAGAGAGAGAGGGAAGGAGAGGTGGAGATGGGGAGGGGGCAGAGGGAGAGAGAGGGAGGGAGGGAAGAGGAGAGAGAGAGAGAGAGAGAGAGAGAGAGAGAGAGAGAGAGAGAGAGAGAGAGAATAACTGTTTGAAGGTAGGAAAATGCAAAAAGTGAGACTTCCCCTTCTATGAGATTTTGTTAATCTGTAATTTGGGAATTGGCTCCATTATTCAACAATGTCCCTGAAAATGAAGATGATACATTTCAACTACATGTTTAAAGTCAGAAATATGTATGCTAGACTTTCTGACATACCATAGAAGGGATTTGGCTGTATTCCAGAATGTCATTAAAGAACAGAAAATATACCTAGAATTCTAGCATGAGAGCTGGAAAAGATCTCAATTTAGCTTTTCATTTCCCAGAAGGAGAAACTGAAGTACAGTGATGCCAGGTGACTTTGCCAGAGGTCACCAGCTGGCCAGAGGCACAGCAGGGACTAGACACAATTCTTTTGCCTCATATTCTGTGGGCTTTCTATTGCACCCTGGACGCGTGCACACATCAAAGGCGTGAGAAAACTGACAATAGCTAAGAGGCGCTAGGAAAGAAGGATTGGTTGGAATTGAGTTTGAGGTGAAAGCAGGACAGACTGACATGTTCTGCAGGAGGAACAAGGTAGAGGTAAAGGAGATTTTGAGGGAAGGGGCTCCTCCAGGAAACCTGTGAGGGAGCAGGGTGGGGTCATAACCCAGGAAGAGGAATCTGGTGAGAAGAGATACTGTGTTCTGCCAGGAATAGACCTCTGACCATTAGTTTGTGGTGGGAGGGATAACGGATACCATCTTTTCTGACCAAAGGAATGATAAGTGTACATGGCTGGTATCCTTCATATCTTGACTTGTCTGGTTGTTAGGAGAAGCCAGAGAGAGCTGGCAAGCACAAGGCATCTTGGTGAGGGTGCTTGAGAAGGAACTGCAGAGAAAGAAAATGTTGCAGATGCCTGAGATTTATCATATTGACTCTCCAGTCTTATCTAGTGTTTGCCCTTTGCCTGCCATCTGTATGCAGATAAGTAGAAGCTGCACAAGTATATTTGCAGGGCAGCAGCTTGCACACAAAGAGCTTAATAGAGATGTGCCATTGATTGACATCAACGAAAGTATGATTCATAGAGAAAAACTTACCCACATTTTGGACCTGAGATCAACCCGTGTAAATATGTGGGGAACTTCCTTCCTGGCATCTGTCTGTGCATATTTACACAAACATTATTTTTATACAGATGTGGTTATACTGTACATCTATTTTGTAGTCTGCTTTTTTCAAGTTTTAAACTGCTTTTATTGAATCCAAGAATCTAAGAGGCAGATGACAACATAATTCTCCACCCCCTTACTTAAGCTTTACTTTTATCTATCAAGTGTATTGAGGTAAAATTTACATAAATAAAGTACACTCATTTTAAATGTATAGTTCAATGAGCTTTGACAAATATAAAGAACTCTTAAAATTCAATGATAAGAAAACAAACAACCCAATGAAAATGGGTAAGAGATTTGAAAAGACACTTTACAAAAGAAGATATTTCTGCATTTGGTTCCACCAGTTTTGGCTTCTTATATTTTGAGACTCTGTTAAGAGTTTAAAAGTCTATATGATGACTGCATCCTCTTGATGAATTAACTTCATTGTCATTATCCTATGTCCCTTTTTGCTTCCTCTTCTTCTGAAGTCCACTTGTTTGATATCAATACAGACTTTTTAGCTTTCCTATGGTTTATCTTTTTCCATTCTTTTACTTTTAACCTTTTTGTGTCTTTATATTTAAAGTGGGTTTTTTATGGACAGTCTGTAGTTGAGTCTTGTTTTTTAATCCTGACATTCTCTGCCTTTTAATTGGGACGTTTAGCCAATTTATACTTAATCTAATTATTGATGTGGTTGGATTTAAATTTCCACCTTCCTTGTGGTTTCTGTTTATTCTATCTATTCTTTATTTTCTTTCCCCTCTTTTCCTGACTTCTTTTGGGTTGAGTGTTGTCTTGGTCCATTTTCTGTCATTTATAACAGAATACCTGAAACTGGGTAATTTATAAAAATACGGAATTTATTTCTTACAGTTTTGGAGGCTAGGAAGACCAAGGTCAAGGGGGCACATCCGGTGAGGTCTTCTTCCTGGTGTGAACTCTCTGCAGACCCCTCTTTTCCTGACTTCTTTTGGGTTGAGTGTTGTCTTGATCCATTTTCTGTCATTTATAACAGAATACCTGAAACTGGGTAATTTATAAAAATACGGAATTTATTTCTTACAGTTTTGGAGGCTAGTAAGACCAAGGTCAAGGGGGCACATCCGGTGAGGTCTTCTTCCTGGTGTGAACTCTCTGCAGAGTCCCAAAGTGGTACATGGCATCACATGGCAAGGGAGCAAGAACATGCTAATGCGTTCTCTTCCTTTCTTTATAAAACCACCAGCCTATTTCTGTGATAACCCATTAATTCATAAATGGGTTAATCCATTCATGAAGGCATAGCCTGCATGATCCAGTCACCTCTCAAAGGCTCCACTTTTCAAATACCATATTGGGATTAAGCTTCGACATGAGCTCTGTAGGGGACAAACATTCAAACCATAGCAAGTATTTATTATTTTAGTATTGTTTAATATGGAATATTTATTATTTTATCTACTCTATTTATTTCCTTTATTTGCTATGTT
Source organism: Galeopterus variegatus (assembly GCF_000696425.1). Lineage (NCBI taxonomy): Eukaryota > Metazoa > Chordata > Mammalia > Dermoptera > Cynocephalidae > Galeopterus > Galeopterus variegatus. Next base: position 8,918 of record NW_007728139.1, on the reverse strand, counting down.
GCTTTATTGCTCTAAAGTTAACAAAAGGCATCTTTAACTTATCTTAGTTTATCTTCAAATAATATTGTACCACTTCATGTATAAAATAAAAATCTAACAACCTTCAGTTTTTCCCCTCTTGGCCTTTGTGCTATTGTTGTCATACATTTTATTTTTATATATGTTGTAAAACCCACAATACATTGCTGTTATTTTGCTTTAAACAGTCAATTTTCTCTTAAAGACATTTTTAATGGGAAAAATGTCATATATGCATATATAAGCAGTCTTCAGAAAGTTCATGGAAAGATTTATTCTCTTTTAATTCTATTTTCCATGAACTTTTTGAAGTACCCTTGTATATCCCCATAATTGCCATTTTAATGCTCTTCATTCCTTTGTGTAGATCTACATTTCTATTGTGTGTTATTTACCTTTTGCTTAAAGAACTTCCTTTAGCATTTCTTATAGTGCAAGGTTGCTGGTGATAAATTTTCTTAACTTTTCTTTGTCTAAAAAATAATTTATTTTTAACAGATGTTTTCACTGGATATAGAATTCTAGATTGACAGTATTTTTCTTTCAGCACACTAAAAATGTCATTCTGTTGTCTTGTCTTGCATAGTTTCTGACAAGAAACCTGTGATCATTTTTCATTTGTTCCTTGTTGCATAAA
>NW_007728139.1:5221-7834 GCF_000696425.1 Galeopterus variegatus | reverse complement strand
TCTTGCATAGTTTCTGACAAGAAACCTGTGATCATTTTTCATTTGTTCCTTGTTGCATAAAGTATCTTCTTTCTCCCTAATTGCTTTTAAGTTTATTCTTTAACATGGGTTTTCAGAAATTTTACTAGTGACTTTGTGTAATTTTCTTTGTGTTTATCCTGCCTGGAATTAATCGAATAGTTTGAATTTTGGGGTATTTATTTTTCATGACAGATAGAAAATTGTTTTCTTTTTTCAAATATTTTCTCTGAACCTGCTCCTTTTATGGGACTCCAAATACACATATGTTAGGCAGCCTTACATTGTTGTATAGGCCACTGAGACTGTATTTTTTTTTTTCAGACTTTTTTCTCTTTGTGTTTTACTTTGGAGACTTTCTATTGTAGTGTATTCACATTTATTACACTTTTTTTTATAGCATCTAATATGTTGTTAATCTCATCCAGTGAAGTTTTCAAGATACTGTATTTTTAATATCTGAAGTTTCTTTTTTTAATGACTTTTATTTCTCTTTTCATTATCTTCATATTTTTCTTTAAATCATTGAGCATATTGATCATATTTATGATAGCTCTGTTCTTGTCTGCTAATTTTATCATGTTTATTATTTCTGGTCTGTTTGTACTGTCTGATTTTTCTCCTTAACATTAATGACATTTTTCTTCTTTAAATGCCTGGTAATTTATGCTTGGATGCCAGGTATTGTGAATTTTAATTGTGTATACTGGATTTTGTTGTATTTCTTTAATGAATATTGAAGTTTTAGTAGCAAAACTCAGATTACTTGCAAATCATTTCAACATTTTAGAATTTTATTCATAAGCTAGTATAGTACTGGTTTAGAGTAGTCTTTACTCTATGAGTGATTTAGTCTTAATGCTAGGGTATGGCCTTAATGGGGACTCTACTGAATGCCCTGTGTATTCAAGGAAGTTTTCTTATTCTGGCTAGTGAGAACTCAGATGAGTCCTAATTCTGTGTGAGCTTTGGAAATTGTTCAACTTACATCTCTCATTAATTGTTATTTCGTAGGAAGATGCCTGGCCTTTCAGGGTTTTATCTTATGTATATACAGATTGTATTCAGTCAAAATTTGAAGAGATTTCTACTCATATTTCTAGAACTCTTTTTCTATAGCCTCTTTTTCTCTGGTATTCTGTTCTGACAATTCTAGCTTCAAACTCCAATTTCTGTCTCCTCAATTCAGTGAGACCACTGGCTCTCTTAGGATTCTCCCTCCCTGCCTGATGGTCTAGAATTTGCCTCCAAGCAGAAAGCCGAGCTTGGTTACTGTAGGGATGATCTCTCTTATTCTCCCTGTTCCAGGAATCATAGTCATACTGCTGTCTGCAGTCCAACGGGAGCTGAGAATACAGTGAGGAGAGGTACCCACCCAGGGTGCAAAATCTAAAAAAGGACTTATTCTCAGGGTCATGCAAATGCAGGGTCAGCCTTTAAAAGGAGCTCTTCCTGAAGTTTTGCTCCTTAAGCACCTTTCTTGCTTCACCCTAGTCCCATCCCTGCTTAAAACTGTTGTTTATATATTTCATTCAGTTTTCTTGTTGTTTATAGTGGGAGGGTAACCTGGATCCTGCTAATCTTTTATTGCCAGAAATGAAAGTTCCCTGAATATTATCTGAATATTTATCTCAACAATAAGTCATGGACATGCTTCCAGATCAGAGAATTCAGATAGTCACCATCCTTTAAAATAATTGCCTCAGGTTTCACTGTGTGGATGGAGAGAAGAAACTGTGGAAAGTAAAACTCACTTCTTAAAAAGGCTCCTCACCTCAGATGTAACATTAATGTATTACTGCACATGAAATGTGTGAGTGTACATAAAAAACATTTTATTGAGGAATATACTTTGTATTGAGTGTGTTAACTAAGAAGCAAGAATAGGAGATGGTTTTCCTATACACTTCCTGATTTGTTACTTGGATGTGTTTGTTAATCTGGAATAGTGGCCTGGAAATAAAACCAGTCACTGTGGCAGTGTGCAGCATTACCTTCTGGAGCTTGGGGCAACCTTAACAATGAATCAAAATCACAGTTTTAAGAGATTCACAAGACACATGAAAACTACTATCTTTGGTATGTTCCTCAGCTGTTTTTCTTTCTCATTTAAAAAGGTTTTTTAAAAAACAGATATAAAAGTGAAATCAAAATATTAAGGTCTACCTTGTATTTGAAACAAATAATAAATGGAAAATGGACTATCTGACATATGTTGTCCTCTTTGCAGCCTAACAATAAAGTAGGTGTCCAAAAAGCATAGTTTGTTTTCCTAACAACACTTTTAACTATCTAAATATTGTTCTCTTTTAACTATCATTTGTAACTCTTACAATGATAACTCTTACAGTGTCTTTTAGTTTCTGAACCAAATATACAAATTTTATTACTAGTATTATAATTATTATTAGAAATTATGTAAAACAGAGAATTGCCTCGACAGAACCCCCACCACGTCTGAGTGTCCTTTAACTGGGCTGTTTGGGGCNAAATACAGCAAATGTCAGAAATCTTTTGTTAAACAATCATATCTTATCTCATATCAGGGAACATCTACAGGGAAAGCTTTTAACCAAAAGTCAGCCCTCAACAGAA
>NW_007728139.1:2213-4460 GCF_000696425.1 Galeopterus variegatus | reverse complement strand
TGATGCTCAAGTCCCTTCTATAATTGTTGTAGTGTTTGTGTATTACCTGTTGGGCCTTAAAAACTAACGCCACCTTAAGTGACACTACAAGTGGATTAACGTGGCAGCCTAAGACAGTACCAGGAGGAAGTAGGGTGGGGGTGTCTGCGGGAACCTTGCCTTAGCCATTATTGGCCAAATACACACTTCTGTGCTCATGAACACTGCGTAGTTGCAATAGCTAGGCATTGAGACAGGATGCATGCCCTTGACCTTTAAGCTGATTGGATTATGTTAAAACCTCCCCTCCCTATCTGCCCATAAAAGCAAGTGCTTGTGTGATAATAAACAGAATTGCCTCGACAGAACCCCCACCACGTCTGAGTGTCCTTTAACTGGGCTGTTTGGGGCCAGTGGTGTGCTCACCTCTCTTCACGGCTCTCTTCCCCCATCTCCTTCCAAAGAGGACAGGAGGGAAAGAGGAATCCCAGGCCATTTGCTTGCCCACGAAAAGGAACGAGGCTAGGGCTGTTCGGGTTGGCCGGCAGTGGACCCGACAGAGTGGTGCCCTGTGTGAGGCATTTTAAAGGCAAGCGAGTGAGGCCCCCGGCTGCTCGGTCCTGAAAGAAGGTCGATGAAGGGTGATCAACCAGCGGAGTGGCCCCCGCAACTGCAGTAGACGCCGTTAAGTAACCCACCTGCATGTCAGGGTGAGTACCATAACAGGGGGAAGTCTCTGTACTTCTCTGCCCTGTGCTCCCTTTATCCTTTCCTCGCCGGGCAACATGGCAGGTGTGTGTGTGGAAAGAGTGATGAGACAGCTTGCAAGGCTCTAAAGTACATGTTAAAAAGCAGAGGCCTAGAAATCCAACTTGTTCTCGTATGAGACTTGGGACTGGGTTCAGACCCTGGCCAGAAAGAATGAGATTAGTCCCAGGCTAGACCCCCCCCTTAGGGTTCTACCCAACCATCTCTGCCCTAAAGCTTTGCTTACATCTCGAGCATCAGGAAGAGGCAGAAAGGGATTGGGCACAGTTCGATGAGAAGAGAAAAAAGGAAACAAAGCTGCCAATGCAAGGCCCTGAGCAAAATTTAGCCAAAGGAGAGAAAGCGGCACCTGAAGAAGTGGAGGAGGCTAGTCCACCTTTAAAAACATCCCCAGCAGAGCCGCAAGATTTCCCTGTTATGGCTCACTGGGAACCCCCAGCCTTCCACAGCCCGTGAAGGGAAGTGGCCCCTCAGGCCTATCCGGTCAACGTTGTAAAAGAAAAACAAAAAAGGCTGTTGCCAAGGNTGGGACCGGGTTCAGACCCTGGCCAGAAAGAATGAGATTAGTCCCAGGCTAGACCCCCCCCCCTTAGGGTTCTACCCAACCATCTCTGCCCTAAAGCTTTGCTTACATCTCGAGCATCAGGAAGAGGCAGAAAGGGATTGGGCGCAGTTCGATGAGAAGAGAAAAAAGGAAACAAAGCTGCCAATGCAAGGCCCTGAGCAAAATTTAGCCAAAGGAGAGAAAGCGGCACCTGAAGAAGTGGAGGAGGCTAGTCCACCTTTAAAAACATCCCCAGCAGAGCCGCAAGATTTCCCTGTTATGGCTCACTGGGAACCCCCAGCCTTCCACAGCCCGTGAAGGGAAGCGGCCCCTCAGGCCTATCCGGTCAACGTTGTAAAAGAAAAACAAAAAAGGCTGTTGCCAAGGCCAGGACTTTATCCTCAGCCTTGCAGGCTCAGACACAAAACTTAATGGAAGCCTTCAAGGCATTTACTGCCCTGATCCGCTCAGGAAACAATACTTCCCCACCCTTCAAGGGACAATGTTTTGGTTGCAGAAGACAAGGTCATTTTAAAAGCCAATGTCCCAAGGCTAAAGGCAAAAAAACCCCTTCATGCTCCTGCCTGAGTGCCATCAATATCAAAACCGGCTGGCACTGGCTCTAGAAGGGTATCTCGAGGTTGTTGATTGCCACTATGGCAACAATAAATGGGTCTCCACCTTCAAAGAGCTGTCATGGACTAACCCACAGCTTTTTTTCACCAAGCCCCTGGTAGATGCCTACAATGTCTTCATGGATGGTGGCAAATCTGGGGCTGCTGTAATTATTTACAACCTCCCATGCACCACATCACAGGCAGCCCCCACTACTCATTTTCACCCCTGTGATGGGTTGGCACAATACAAAGAGCTGCTTGCAATACTCCTTGCCCTACAAAAGGTGCCAGACCCCATTAACCTTTTTACAGACAGCTTATATGTGGCTAATCTTCTCC
>NW_007728139.1:0-1228 GCF_000696425.1 Galeopterus variegatus | reverse complement strand
GGCAGTGGCTGATTGGTCGGAAGGGCGGGTGATGATTTTGATAGGCCATACTTTGGTGCTGCTGGGAATGTTAGGACCCAGAAGAGAAGCCAGAAAGGTGCCATGTTTTAGGGAATGTCTCCTTTGGGGTTTTATGGGGCCCTACATTCCTCCCTTTTTCCTCTATTGGGGGATAAGGTCATCAAGGTCTTCGAGCTACTTCCTGCTGGAGAGGGGCATTGAGGGGGGAGGAACGGGGAGGAGAAGGAAGCCCTTTATTATACCCCAAAGGAGAGTGGTAAATAGGGTGATTTCAAGGGGGGAGAAATCCATGAAGGTCCCTTGGAGCCATAAGTCGGCCATCTGCTGTGTCCAGTGGGTGTAAGAGGTTGCGGGAGAGATCATCCAGGCATCTGCAGCTATGGTGGTTAGGAACAAGCGCCATCGGTGACTTAGGTCCATTTAGCAGTGCATCAGGCATTCTGCAGAGGAGTGAGAGGGGTCCTCCGTGGCCAACAGCTGGTAATTTCTAAGTAAAAGCTGGTTAAAAGGCTTGGTTAGAGATTTTACTTATTTGAGTCTGAACAAATTTAATAATGCAGAGTAAAAAGAGGCAGGCTATTAAAATAATAGAGGTCCTACGACAGGCCATACCCAGGTAAGGAGAGGATTTTGGAGAAAGGAAGAAAAGGGGTTAGAGTTGGACATGGCCCGGAGGCTAGAGGCCAGATCAGTGAGTTTGATGATGTTAGTTTCAACTAGGCTTGATTCATTGACATAATAACAACATTCCTCTCTGAGGAAGATGCATGTGCCTCCCTTTTTGGTGGTGAGAAGGTTTAGTGCTCTGCGGTTTTGGAGAGTTACCTTAGCGAGGGAGGTAACTTGCCTTTGTAGGGAGGAGAGGGACTCAACGGTGGAGGTTAAGGCTCCTTCAAGTTTAGTGTTGATGTCTTTAACTGCCCATAAAGTATGTTCTAGGACCCCTCCCGATAATCCAGTTCCGATGGCTGATGTGGTTAAAGAAATCCCTACCATAATTGGGAGGAAAGCCACCCATTTCTGCCTTACAGGTGGGTGTAGGAGGTAAGATACCTCTGAGCTGGTATAGAGGGTGAGTTGCAGCACGACAGTGACGAAGAAGCAAGGGGTAGTGATATTTGGCCAGATAGAGGTGGAACCTGTTTTTCTGTATAAGTTTCTCGCACTTTGAATTTCCAAACGTAGGAGGGGTTGGGAGTGCCCTTTA
>NW_007728138.1:325775-331027 GCF_000696425.1 Galeopterus variegatus | reverse complement strand
TAGCGCACAGCTCTCAGGATTGCGCTGTTTCCTGGCACGGCCGCTTCAGACCCGTCGCCATCTTAAATCCCCTGGAAGAATGACTTTGTAGATCAGCCCAGTGTCCCAGGGAGGGACTGAACCTTTGTAAATGAGTCCTTTACCTTTTTGCTGCATTGTGTTCAAATCTGCTGGAACTCTTTAATCAAGGGATTCAATAAGTGCATGCCAGGAATTTTGAGCTTTGAAGGTTTAGGGAATTGTAATTATTAGAAACAATTGTTTCCAACAGAGAAACCTTGAAATCCATTCCCACAAAAGCAAGGGAGGAGATGAAGAAATTAAGTGCTGAGAGCTCCAATGTGCACTAGGTCTGATTTTTAAATTCCATAATGTTTTCGGAATATGTCAACATGTGGGAAGAATCTTCGGGTGAGATTCCTAAAAAACCTTGGGACAGCTTGAAGTCCTTGCTTTCTCTCACACTTCACATCCAGTCCATCAACAAGTTCTGTTGGCTCCACCTGCAAAAAGAGTTTGCCAGCAGCCTGGGGAGGAATTGCAGACGAAAGCACGAAAAGGCACCTGTCGTGACCCCGAAAAGAGCAGTGACCATGCTCATCACTGATTGGCTGCTGAGGCCGGGCGCGCGCAGTCTGGGGATATTATTTTTATTCTGGTAGTTTGTAACTCCAAACTACCAAACTCCAAACCAAACAAAAAATTGTGTTAATAGAGGCTGGCCGGTTGCTCAGTTGACTAGAATGTGGCCTTGTAACACCAAGGTCATGGGTTCAGTTCCCTGTACCAGCTGACTGTCCAAAAAAAATCTTGTTAACTTATCTTTCCAAGATACTGCTATGGTAATTTCAATGATATCTAGTAGCCACAACAACATCAACCTTAAAGGCAAGTACATCCAACATGCCTCTTCTCTACACATTTCTCCAGGCTGTGGCATCTAAAGATGAACAAGAAAAATCATAAGTTTTCTCTCTCAGTGTTTGCCTTTCCTGCATAAGAAAAGACGTCTCGTTAACTCTAACACCCTCAGAGAATCCTCACAGAACAGGGCTCTGGAAACCGCATTCTCGATTCTTGTTTTACGTACCAGTTATGATGGCACTTACAGCAAACAATCTTTTGTACAGGAAATGGGTTCATCGTTTTTAGTTTTAATTGTCACATTTAGCAGCAGAGGAATACATATGGAAGCTATGGGACATTGCGTTAAATATCATTTGATTTTAGGACAGCTCCAGAAAGTCATTCACAGAAGTTCCTGGTAAAAACCTATTTCTTTGTAATTCTTTTTGACTTGAGCAGTAAAATAAAAAAGGCGGGCGGTGGGGGGGTTGTACTGGCTATGCAAGTGCCTTCTACTCTATTAAGTTTTGGTTAATTGAGATGTTTCTGAGAATCCCTCAGAAAAGGACTGTGTCTACTATAAACCTCAGGGCATCGTTTTGCTGACCTGTGGCTGCTGCAATGATTGCTGAGATTCAGGACTGTTTCCACCCACATGTGTGGGCTAAATTCCCCTGTTCATAGTTCACCAAGCATAGTGAATGCCTGGAAGGGACTCTATCCTCACCTTGCTAGGACTCTCACAGTGCCTCCGAAGAACTGGCAGTGGGAATGCCCACATTCTCTGGAAAGTTTTAACTTTCCCGAAATACAAAGGCATCTCTTACCCTAACTAATTAAGTTATTAAATTTCACCATCATCTTAGTACTGTCCTTCGACAACTCACTTCAGAGTGAGGACCATTTTCTTTAGCTTAGATCTCACATTACATCACCTACATGACACAGATTCAATTTTGTATTACACCTCTCCTTAGGCGTTCAGCTCCACTGAACAGTTCCGCACTGTCTGTGGCAGACGTCCTACAGGGCGTTAGGCAAATTGAAGGAGAGCCTGGATAGAAGAGGAGTAGAAAATGCAGGTCACCAGAAGGTCTGGCAAGTGTTTTTATGAAGCCCAATTTTACCCTCTTTGGAGTGTGACCGAGGTGCAGAAATCCACACCCCCCCTCACATCTCACTCCCTAAAGAGCTTCCGAACGTAGCAGGGCAGACACGACAGACACATGCACCAGATAGACTGCCTCACAGGACAAGAGGCGCGCCTCAGACACTGCAAACCAGCAGCCCATCTGCAGGCACAAAGGTGACTGAGACGCAACCCCACTTCTGCAGGTTTTTTACGAGGTGCACTCCGCAAGCAGCACCTTGCTCACTCCCCTTCAGTGGCTTTGCCCTCCTGATGAGGCAAAGCGGTGACAGTCCACTGATGACCCTCATTTGACAGACAAGACAACCAACACTTTGGGTCATTGGCTCAAGGTCACAGAGCAAAGCGAGACAGCTTGAGAACTGGAGTCAGGCCTCTGACCCTGTCCGGGACTGCACTGCCCCGCACTGTATGCGGCTTCTGAGAGCGCAGATCGCGCGGCAGGGGAACGTGAACAGATGCAGCTCATGGCCACGTACGCGAAGGCCCTGCTCCTTTCTGCAGGGTGGGACGACAGGCCACAGAGCGATCTGCAGCTTTCCTGGCCGCAGGCCTGTGGGCAGCTGGTTCCAAGGGTTCACCTGGCCCGGGAGAGGTGTCAGGGTCCCCCCCTTCCCTGGATTTTGGTGTCTGTGCAAGGAGCTCTATGTGGAGGTGTGATGGCAGTGGCACACTGAGCAGGGACGGCTGTCAGTGAGGGGGAGGAGAGGACACTCTGTGGGGGTGACAATCTGGAAAGGGCCAGGGAGAAGTGGACAAGGATTTGCAAAGGCTCTGCCGGGCCATTCTAGGCTCCCCTCCGTGTGACTGCAGCTCTGCTTTCTGTCCATCTTCCTACATGTTTGGCCTCTACAACTTTCTAGTATGTGATGCTCCAAAACCTGCTAAACAATAGCTCCTTCTTCTCAGAGAGTATTCCTAACAAGGGGCCCTGTCCAGGCAGGGCTGACTTGGAAGGAAGGGAACTGGTGCCCACAGTCTGGCTCCTGCCACTGTCCACCCGGCCATGAACACCCTTCACCTCCCTGAACCTCACTTTCCTCACTGGGAAGATTAACAGTGGCTCCCTGCACAGACACTAAAATCCATCATGAGGCTGGGAGCCCTGACACCTCTCCTTGGGCAGGTGAGCCCTGCAGAACCAGCTGCCCTGCCCACTTGGACCGGCCTGGGCCAGGAAAGCTATGGATTGCTCTGTGGCCTGGTTGTTTCTCCCCACAGAAACGAGCAGGGCCTTTTGCATTAAAGATGAAGATGAAGTAGGATGCTGCATTTCGCTGCTCAAAATGTCTTTCCAGGCTGAGCTGCTTTCTTTAGCTCCGGATTCACACATCCAACTGCCTCTGGAGCATCTCCCCTTGCATGGAGGTGCAGCATCGACTCAACATGTCCAAAAAACCAGCACCCCATCACAACCATGACCACCCCCCCAATACACTCCCTGTTCCTCTCACAAGTCTCTCCGCCCATCCTTGTCTCTGTCTGCAATGCTCTTCCCAGAACGCTGTAGGGACCGCCTCCTCAGCCATCACAGGTCCTTCCTCCAAGATCACCTGCTCAGCAAGGCCCCCCCACCAAACTGCTTAAAGTTGCAACCTCCCCAGTGCTTCCTGTCCCCACCCCTTCTCTCTTCCTTGCCACCTGACATTTTACATGTTTTACCTGTTTGGCTCATTGTCATTCTTCCCCAAGGTGGAGTAACAGAACCCACGAGGACACACTTTTCAGTCCTTTGCAGCAAGGCCTGACAATGTCCAAGTTAGAGTCGGGGGGTGGGCAGAAGTGGTATGTCTAACTGTGGGTCATCTCCATTTAGGGACAAGTTGCTAGCCCCTGGCCTCGCCTTCACTGTGCACTGAAGCTGGATGTAGCAGCAGCCAGTCTTGAGCCTGTGCATGAGGCTCATATCCAAAGCCCGGCACAGCCACCGCGGGCAGGAACCAGCCTCTGAAGGCCTGAAGCACAGCTGCCCCACCTGGCTCACCTGCTGACTGTTATACAGGCAGACAGACACTGCTCTCCTCCTTAGGCCACGATATTTTGGGGGTCTCTTCATTATAGCAGCTTAACCTCTAACCTAATCAGTTACCCCCCACTAAAATCCAGGCTTCACAAGGGCAGGGATTTTCATCAGTTTTGTTCACTACTGTACTTATGATGTCTATAGGGTTCCTGGCAAATAGCTGGTGTCTGATAGATGTTTGCCGAGTGATGGAATGAATGAATGTTCACGAAAGAAACTGTTAAACTTTAAGTATGCCAAGTCCAATCAATAAGATGAGATCATGCCAACCATGTTATTTGCTGGTTGTCTCACATCCTTCCACCTCTGGCTTTGTAGCTGATGACACTGTGGATGGAAACAGCTTGGAGCAAAGAAAAGTTTTGTTTGCACGCACTCACTTTATGTAACGTTAGCCTGATGGTACGTGAAAGAGCAGGCCTGCTCAGGTTTATCAACACACGGACCTTCAAGGCTGTTGACTGTATCCTTGGAAGGAATATCAAGCAAAAACGTAGCCTTTTCTAGTCAGCTTTATTTAGCACCCACGGAGTGACCACGGAGGGATCTTATTTTAGTTATTATATGCCAGATGTAATCTTAGTTAACAGCACATATAACATGATGACTGAGGAAAGCCCAAAGAAGCCAGAAAGGGTAGGGCCTCTGGGAGGTCAATCACTTCTTCCAGCAAAAGCTCTGCTTTGGTGCCAATCTCAGATTATTGATTACTGATTATTAGGTGAACTGAATAAAAGGAACAACTAAGCATTCATATCATTTCTTATCAAATTACCTATATTAATTTTACATTTTAACGTACACCTCATCCCAATACCAGTCAGAGGTATGGAGAAATGATGGGAGCTCCTGGAGAGAAGCTAACGACAGAAGCCCACAGTGCTCCTGTGTGGAGAGTTATCCAAATCATCATTGACACCATCACAGCTGCCACAGGCCCAACCCCATGGGGGCCAGCCCCTTACCCACTCACTTCGTAGCATCATAATACCCTCCACAGGAAGGGTTTTACAGATGAAGATGTCTAAGTATCTATAAGTATTTTTTCATGTCAAATGAAGTAGATGGTTGGATCCAGATTTGAGACCAGATTTGTCTGACTCTAAAACTTACGCTCTCTTTTTTTTTTTTTTGTCTTTTTTCCGTGTCCGGCAACGGAACGCAACCCTCAGTGTCGCGCCCGTACCGGACCGGGACCGGCAACGGGATCGCAACCCTCGGCGTTGCTCCCGC
>NW_007728138.1:285388-325548 GCF_000696425.1 Galeopterus variegatus | reverse complement strand
CGCCTCGCTCAGCCAGTGAGCAGGAACCGGTCTGTATGTGGGATCCGAACCCTCGGGCGGGAGCGCCGCCGCACTTCCCAAGCGGCGCACTATCCAGTGCGCCACCGGGCCGGCCCCTACGCTCTCTTTTTTTTAAAAAAAGCTATGATATGTTTTTCCAACCACTTAAAGTAAAATACTACAGAGTGAAGGAATATCTGTCCAAATTTTGTATAGACCACTAAATCCTAGTTAATCAGCTAACATATAAAATATAGCTTGACCTAATTTAAAACACAAATATTGCTCCACAAATTCAACTTGTTTTCCCCCAAGATTAAAGAGGCTGCTGCATTTTATTACAGTGAAAAACAACATATAACTTCTAAGCTTTATTTTTTAAAATGTTATTTTTAAGGTCTATATGGTATAATTAGATGAGTATTAAATAAACGAGCAAGTTGTAAATGAACTAATTATGCTTTCTGTCTGGGCTTCCATTTTTAAGATTTCACTGATGCCTTGTGTTTTCATTAGAGTTTAGCACATGAAAATAATACATCTGCTTTCCTGCTGTGTAACATATCACTTTGGAAACTAACATAATTGGAAATGCGAGCATTTTTACTTGCTGATGACTATGTTTGCGCACATGCAATTCAATTAACAACTAGTTCTGGAATATAAGTATATACAATTTAGACATTTCAAGATATTTTTCAATAAAATATTTTAGCTTTGATCTTTATGTTAATTTCAAGTAAACTTACAATTCAATCCATTGCTTTCTGTGCTCTTCTGACGCCACCACCACCAACAAAAAGCCCAAATCGAATAAAGATTTAACAAAATTAGAACCTGGTGATGAATCTATTTCTTGCCACGTTCTTTAATTTTAAAAAATTATTAACAAAGAGCTCTTTGCAAGGATATATAGTTCTGGAGTGTAAGATTTACCTTGTTAATCTAAACTGGTTAAACAAAAATATCTATGGTGACACTCAACATATGAATTCCAGCTGTACCACCAGAGTCTGCCAATAAACAAAATAGTTGGATTCTTTTATCCACTTTATCCCAAGCACTCTGACACTGGATAAATGTAAAAGAGTAAGCCTCCACCATTTACTTTTTTTTTCATTTTAGACTTTGGTTTCAGAAGTATGTTTTTTTTTTCAATAACTGATAGAAATATTATTTCAAAATGAACTTTTTCTGTTTGCTCTTCCATCTATATCCATATATTTATTTTTTAAATGGGACTGATTTTTTTTATTGTGGTAAAATATACACGACATAAGATTTATCATTAGTTACATCAAGTACATGATGCTTGCAATGCTGTGCAACCATCACCACTAATTCCAGAACATTTTCATCGCCCCAAAAAGAAACCCCATATCCATTAAGCAGTCACTCTCCCTTCCCCCATCCCCCAAGTCCCTGGCAAAAACTAATCTGCTTTCTGTCTCTAAGAATTTGCCTATTCTGCATATTTCATATAAATGAAATCACATATTTTGTGGCATTTTGTGTCTGACTTATTTCACTTACCATAATGTTTTCAAGTAAAGCATGTTTCATAACTTCATTTCTTTTTATCACTGAATAATATTCCATTGTATGGACATACCACATTCTGTGAATCCATTTGATAGATGATAGACATTTGGGTTTTTCCAGCTTTTGTCTACTGTGAATAATACTGCTAAGAACATTCATGTACAAACTTTTCCATATATTTTTAAAGTTTCCACAAAGATGCACTGTAATTGTTCCACATGCTATCAAAAGATACATTATTGCTATGACACTAAAGCTTCGGTTAATTAATAAGTCAGTTAAAAATAATTTCCTGAGCAAGAACTAAGAGGACAGTGGAGGGAGATGATGCCAGAGGAGCTGGTGAGGGTCAACTTGCAGGGGTTTACAAACTACAGTGAGGAGTTGGGTTTTATTCTAGGAATAACAGGAAGTACTCAACAACATCAGAATACATATTCTTCTCAAATGCATATGGAACATTCTTCAGGATAGATCACATGTCAGGTCACAAAACAAGTTTCAATAAATCTGAAATGACTGAAATCATATAAAATATCTTTCCCAATCACAATGGAATAAAACCAGAAATCAGTAAGAGAAAGAAAACTGGAAAATTTACAGATGTGTAGAAATTAAACAACACACTCTTAAATAATCAATGTGTCAAAGAAGAAATCACAAAGGAAACTGAAAACTATTTTGTAATGAATGAAAATGAAAACACAACACACCAAAATGTATGGGATACAGCAAAAGCAGTGCCCAGAGGGAAACTTACAGCTGTAAGTGCCTACTTAAAAAAAGAGAAAGATCTACAGTCAATAATCTAAACTTCCACTTTAAAACATTAGAAAAAGAAAAGTGAACTAACCCAAAAGCTAGCAAATGGAAGGAAATAATAAAGATTAGAGCAGAGATCAATGAAACAGAGAATAGAAGAGAATAACAATAAAACCAAAACGTGGTTCTCTGAAAAGATCAGCAAAATCAACAAAACTTTAGATTAACTAAGAAGAAAACAGAGAAAACGCAAATTACTAAAATCAGAAATGAAAGAGAGAACATTAGTACTGACTTGGCAGAAGTAAAAAGGATTATAAGAAAATATTATGAACAACTATATGCCAAAAAATTGGACAACTCTCATGAAATGGACAAATTCCTAGAAACACATGAACTAACAAAACTGACACAAGAAGAAATAGAAAATCTGAATAGACATGTAATAAGTAAGGAGATTGAACCATTAACCAAATACTTCCTAATAAGAAAGTGCCAGGACCAAAGGCTCCACAGGTGAATTCTAACAAATATTTAAAGAGTAATTAACACCAATCATTCTCAAACTCTTCCCAAAACATGAAGAAAAGAGAACACTTCTTAACTCATTCTACAAGGGCAGCATTTCCCTATACCAAAGCCAGATAAAGGCACTATAAGAAAAGAAAACTACAGTCAAGATCCCTTATAATATAGAGGCAAAAATCCTCAACAAAATAATGGCAAACTGAATTCAGCAGCATATTAAAGGATTATACACCATGATCAAGTGGTATTTATCCCAGGAAGGCAATGGTGGTTAATCATACAAAACTCAATCAACACAATACACAATAATAAAATGAAGGGGAAAAACTACACAGTCATCTCAATTATGATCAAAAAGCACTTGACAAAATTCAACACACTTTCATGATAAAGGGGGAAGGGGAGGGTATGGGGAGAGATGGATAAGGGGCATAAAGAATAAGTATGATTTGTTACAATGAATATGCTAATAAAAAAATGAAGGTTGGATTCACATCCTCAAAAAAAAAAAAAAAAAAAAAAAAACTAGGAAGAAAAGAGAACTTCCTCAACATGATAAAGGTCATATATGAAAAACTCACAGCTAACATTGTATACAGTGGTTAAAGACTGAACACTTTCCCCTAAAATCAAGAAGACAAGAATGCCCACTTTTACCACTGCTACTCAATATAGTTCTAGAAGTCCTCGACAGAGCAACTAGGCAAGAAAAGAAACAAAAGGCATCCAAATTGGAAAGAAAGAAGTAAAATTATCTTGATTTGCAAATGACATGATCTTATATATAGAAAACCCTAAGAATTACACACACACACACACACACACATGCACACACACACACAAACTGTTAGAACTAATAAACAAATTCAGCAAAGTTGCAGGATACAAAATCAACATGCAAAAATCAGTTGTATTTTTATACATTAGTGATGAACAACACCCCTCAAAAAATTAAGAAAATAACTCCCTTTACAAAACCATCAAAAAGACTAAAATACTTAGGAATAAATTTAACTAAGAAGGTGCAAGACTTGTACACTGAAAACTACAAAACATATTGGAAGAAACTAAAGAAGACCAAAATAATTGGAAAGACATCCCATGTTCATAGATTGGAAGCCTTAATATTTTAAAGATGACAATACTATCTAAAGTGATATTCAGATTTGATGCAGTCCCTATAAAAATTCAATAATGATTTTTGCAGAAATGAAAAAACCTATCCTAAAATTCATATGGAATTTCAAGGAAGCCTGAAATAGCCAAAGCAATATTAAAAAGAAGAACAAGACTCATAGTTCTCAATTTCAAAACAATAGAACACAATTGAGAGTCCAGAAATAAACCCATATATTTAGGGTCAACTGATTTTTGACAAGGATGCCAAGACATATACTTGTAAGCCAGTGTTCATAAAAGCATTTTTACAATAGCCGAAAGGTGGAAACAACCCAATTGCCCATCAACAGATGACTGGATTATAAAAATGTGGTATATACATACAATGGAATATTATTCAGCCCTTAAAAAGGCAGGAAAATTTGATACGTGCTACAACATGTGTGAATCTTGAAAGCATTATGCTAAGTGAAATAAGACAGATAGAAAAGAACAAATATTGATATAATTCCACTTATACGAAATATCTAGAATAGGCAAATTTATAGAGTCAGAAAGTAAATTAGAAGTTACTAGAAGGGGGGCAACAGGGGAGAGTGAGTTATTGTTTAGAGGGTGTAGAGCTCCTGCTTGGGCGATGAAAGTGTTATGGAAATAGGTTTAGTGCTGATGACTGCACAAAGCCAGGAGACTGATAAGTCACCTACATGTAGAGTGGAGGTAAAGAAGAGGACCCAGGACAGGACCCAGGTACGGTCTGCAATTAGGAAATCAGATAGAAGAGGAGGAGCCAGCCTCTGAGATAAGGAGGAAATAAGCAGGTGGAGTGTCAAGGAAGCCTGGAAAAGAACGCATTTCAAGAAAGGAGACCAAAGCTTACTGGGAAGAATTATTTTGATTCTTAAATAACTAGGCAACATCAAGATATTTTATCTTGGGGATTAGTTTCAATGAATTTCAACATTCTAGAGAAAAGTTAAATTAAGTATGTGATTTTTAAAAAAAATCAATAATCTTGCTCATTTAGCTGCTTACAAATTTGTTACCGAATGAATCTAAACTAAAATGAAACCAAAATGTGATTTGAAAATGTGATGTCACAAAATAAAATAAGAACAAAGCACAGTGGAAGTTTAAAATAAATAGCAATCACGATCCACTCCTTAGGCAAGATTACTTCAATTAAGAAAGTATCATTTTCAAATGAATGATAACAGAAGCTTCTTTTTCCTCAGGAATCACTCTGACGTTACTTTGGAAGCTTCGTCCATCCATACATATTTTGTTTTCTTTTCTTTCTTTATTTTTTGCTCGACACCTCTGCTTGCCAGCACCGACACTGGTGAGCCTTGGTCAGCCTCTCTTCTGACATCTCTGTGAAGGACAGCCAGCCATGTGCACGAAGTAGAAACAAAGCTCATCCTGCCAGACCACAGACTTCACACATGCTCTGAGGGCTGAGTCTGCAAGTGAGTATACTGCTTTCACTGATCTTTTTTCAACTGAGAACTCATCAAAAACAGTACAGTCCTGCAAGCATTTGAGCAATGTTGTAACATTTATAAATACAGAACTTCTGAACATGGTTCTTCTTCTAAGCTTCCCTGGTAGGCACTTCCTAATTACCAGCTCTTTATGATTTAAATGCAAGTGAATCAAAGCAAAACCCCATCGTGGCCCCAAGCTGTCTTTATTTTAATACTAATACTCATGATTCACAGATACCCTTCTATTATTGTGAGCACAACTGTACAACGCAGGGCACGGCCCTTGAGATCTGCCATGGGGGACCTGTGAGCTTCTCTCTGTCCTCAATTCTGATGTATCTACTTCTGTTTTCCCCTGGGCTTACTGCCCCTCCCCGTTTTATTGCCACTGTCAGCCTGTGACTGTGTGTCTGGGAAGGAAACCATGAAGGGACCGTGCAATGTCCTTCTTGAAGCTGGGGAGTATATCTCTATACACTCTTAAATTTAAAGTACATAGTGGTGTCCTTCACATTTAGGTTTATTCTCAAATTCTTGAGTCATTTAAACATAGTTTCCTTTAGGTTGTTGATAAACATTACTCTCTATTACAAGACATTTAATAAAATATAATTATAGCCACTGTTCTAAGATTGTTTCCTTTATCCTATTATTATCTTTTGAATCACTGAAGGAAAGTTCCTAATCTTGCATTTATGTGAATAAAAGCCTTCTACTGCATTCTGAAAATCTATCATCAAAATATGTTGCTGAATTTCTTATAACAGAAGAGGTACATTACTAGAAAACTAGAAACTTCTTTAAATAACAGCTTCTTACTCTATCAGTTCTTAGCTGCTACTTAATCTCTGCTCTTGAAAAATCTTAACTAAAGCCAGTGGTTTTAAATCATCTCTCAGAGAGAGAAATAAGGTAATTGATCATTAATAGCTTGGTACTGACAGAACATTACTCTGAATCAAAGCGTTAAAGATAAAAATGCAATATCCATATTTTAATTATAAAGAATAATTGCTTTTAATTAGACCCACTGATGAAGCAGGAAATGGTAGCGATGACTGTCTAGATAAATTAATATACGTAATAACAAACTGAATTACCAGATTTGATGTGGAAACATTTCATATGTGTTTGAGCGCATATTAAAGTTGTGTTTACATGAACCTGATTTTACTAGGTGAGAAGTAAACTAGCAAACACACACACACTCCAAAGCCTGACTCGATGTTTCTGCTGGGGCTCTCATGTAGGCAGATGCTGCGAAAATCAGGAACACTGCTTGTTGATCAACTAAAGCATCATGCATCTGAGGGGTATAGAGAAAATTTTAAGAAGGATTGAGACAGAAGCCTCCCTCCACTGGTCCTGGGGTGACACACATACATCAGCAGCCATCACCCCGACTTCCTGGCTTCAAAGTGTACTGGAAGACACTGCACACGCTAATGGTTAAGAGCTTTGCAGTCAACAATCTGGGTTCATATCCTGGCTTTGCCATTTACTAACTGTGTTGCACCCTAACCTCTTGCTTCGGTTTCTTTATCAGTAAAACCAGGAGCTAACGAAGTCTACCTCCAGGTAGAAGTCTACCTGCCTAACGAAGTCTACCTATCACACACAAAGGTCCAGCCCGGCACCCGGCACGCAGAACTAGTAAAACTTCCATAAATGCTGGCCACGCTCTTTATTATTATTTGGAATAAGACATTATAACTATTATGTCGGAATCTGGCTTGCCTCTCAACTCAGTTGAAACCACCCACAGAGTAGGCAGGCAGCTGAATGCGCTGATGGAAGGAGTGCCCTGTAACTGGTAGTTCAGGCACCTGTCACCACACACTAAAGCACTGCGAAGTTAAGAGGGAAAGTTAATGACAACAAACCAAAATAATTCTCTCCAATAGTTTAGACTCATTTCTTATAAAAGACACAGACGTTACCATTTTATCTATTTCAAAGGACTTTATCAAAATGAACTCTTAATAGGTAATGTTAAGCAATGTTATATAACAAGCAGCAATTAGCAGAAATAAATAAGCCTCAAGGAACACTGTGAGTGAAATAGTAAAGCCATTACTAAGAAAACTCTTTAGAAAAAAAAAATCTTTGATAGCCAAATAAAGAAAAATTTTACATATTTTGTCAGTTACAGAGATAGCTCTGAGAATACAGACCTGAGGCACACTCTGCCAAATCTTGAAAGAAAGCCCTGTGGTTAACCTGCTCACTTGAGGGACACAGAAGACAAGCTGCAGGATCTGTGCTTCCTCACCTTAAACACATCTTTAGAGAATTTTGCATGAGTGAGATGTGAGCTAAGAATACAACAACGTAGTACCACAACTTAGTATAATTTTTGTACAAGATTTCCAAACCTTTTCCAAAGGTTTTTATTAAGTATTGTTGGTACAGGTATTTGGATAGAATGAACTGAAACAATATGATCCTTTCCTTCCTAGCTGCTTGAGCACTAAGATCATGGCTTGGATTTATAAACGACGTAGTAACAAATAAATAGAAATGTAAACAAACATTATACAAAAATAAGAATATATATTTCAATTACACGTAAGAAAAGGGGGTAGGAGCACTGAAGGAAAAGGGATTGACAGAAACGAGCCTGAAAGGCAGGCAGAGAAGAAAACTATATTTTCTTGTACATGTATTTGTCTGGTGTCACTGTCGATATTCACGTAGTCTCCCTTTGCGGCAAAATTATGGCAGAAGAAAAGACCAGTTACGGAGGTAAATGGTAACTGTCTTTGTGGGCAAGTCAAGTTGACTCCATTCATTCACAAGAGTGGATTGGTGGCACTCAGGTGAGCATCTTTGACATTCTGGATTGCCAGCACGGGAAGAGAAACTCTCCTCCTTGAGAGGAAGAGGAGATGGTAAGAAGCCGGCACAGCATCTACCCCCACAAGGACCAGCTGATCAATGACAATTATGTCCAGCAGTGGTGGTGTTTCCACCGATGCCTCCCTTTCTCCTTGACTCGACTCTTCTCACCCGGAGAGAATCAAGCTCTGAGTCAAAGCTGTGTATAGTTTAATGTCAAGGACGTCTGTGATCGCATTTGTTTGGCAATAAGCTGGCAGTATGAAGGTAAGGAGAAGTGCAGCAGTTTCTAATTATCCTCATTAACACAGCTAGCTACACTTTCTGACATGTATCACTAACCTGTTTGGTTACTAAAGCCAGTTTTTAAAAATGTGCCAGAAGTCGCCCGGTCTCTACTTGGTGTGTGTAGACATGGGCTTGGTTCCCTGTCCAACTGAGACCATTATTTTCCATTGTAAACCTCCTCCAACTAAATAAACGGCCTCCCACAGCATGTTTTAACAGTCTCTCAGGCAGCCAACCTCTTTCCCCTTTTGGGACAGCACCACCCAGAACTCTCTGCATTGCTCCATACGTCAGCACCCAGATGCATTAGTTGGGTACTAACACTGCCTAAGACTAGATAGTAAGTCGATGGTACTTGACATCCTAAGCACAGAGCATTGTGTTCATGCCAATACAGTTTTGTTTTGTCCCTAAGCCGAAAAGCCACAGTACCCTCATTCATTTTGACTGCAATAATAAGTGCTCTGTATTTCAATTGCTAGAAAAATAAAGGATGATTTTAGCTGATCCTTTCAAATCCAGCTGTGTATACTGCTTTGGAAATCATCTTTCTAAATACTTCCCTCCCACTACTGCCTCTCTTCCAGCTTATCATCTCCTCCCTCAAGTACACGGCCATGACCTCCTACCTGGCCTGCATCCTGCTGCAGGAGCCTGTTTGGTTGCAACACTCGGTACTGGCTGGGGGCTGCCTGGGACACAGCACAAAGCGTGGACTCTCAGAGCCCTGATTGTTCCTGGTTTGCTCCCAATACTAGTGGGGAGACTCCAGGGGCAAGGGGAGGACAAATCCACCTCTTGCATGCACGCGGCTGAGCCAGGGCGTGGCTCTGAGAGGGAGGGGACGAGAAGGAGCTGTGATGTCACCCAGTGTCCTGGGAGCCCTGAAAACTGAGTGGTTACCGAATCATTGTTGGCTCTGTGATCACCACCAGTGAGTGGTAAAGACTTGAAAAAATTTCTTTAACTTTGGATTTTATTTATTAGTATAAATGTGAATATTTCTATCTGGAAAAATTAATTGTATTTATAAGGAGCTGAACTGACCAGCTCTTTCTTCTCAACAGGACAAAAGGAAATTATAGATGGAAAGACAAAGACTAAGTTTTCCACTCTTTTTAAGATGTGTATGTCATCCAACGTCCTAGCAGAGATGCTAGCATGATGCTGCAATAAAGCTAACAGCAAGGAGGACCGTAGGGCACACGCGACCCAGGGACAGGGCCGGCAAGCGTGATGCGGGTGGGGGCAGAGGAGTCGGGAGAGCCTGGAGCGAGGTGCTGGGGGTGTGGGGGGCATTCGGTCTGGCAACGTCCACGCCGGCCTGGGAGGCAGTTGGAGAGTGACGGCTCCTGACGACGAGCTGGGAGGTGGAGGAGCATCAGCAGAAGGGAGAACGTCCAAGCTGGGGACCCGGTTACTGGGAGGCTGAAGTCTTGGGAAGTCACTTAAGTCAGTTTCTGCTGTTATCAGTCTTGCTTCCCGATCACTTGGCCTAGAGCTATGGTTCCCACCAGGATCACGCAGGCCAAACACGATCGTGCATGTCTTTCAGGGAAAAAGAGGATCTTCTAAAAGTCAGAAAGAGGGAAAGACAGAAAGAGCAATCGCCGCAGCAGAGCGGCCAGCGAGGCAGGCAGGATGACACCCAACAGGCCGCCACCAGCACAATTCTACTGCGGGGCTGACCGACGACATTCACCATCGTGTGCTGTTCAAGGAAAGTCCATTCACCAGGAGGGAGCTCACTGCTCTAGATTTCTCTTTGGCACTTGGATTCTAAGTATAACTGTTTTGTAGTTTAGTTACCATAAATACCATAATTAACACTGGAAAAAGTTATCAACCACAAAATCATAGCCAATTGTCTACAGTATTTCTCTGCAATATGATAAAGTGAAAGTATTTTTCCTGCTCTCAAGGACGTTTTTCTCCTTTTTATTATTTCACAGATCTATAATGTCGTGCTGTGTTTATTTGACTGATGAAACAATGAAGCTGTTAAACTTCTACACCGAGGAACAGAAAAGACAACATAAAGGAAACACATTATTATGGCCCTGAACATCTGTGCTTAGGGATGGCAAGCTCAAAAACACTTGTGCTTCAACGGGACAAACAGGCAGGATTAGCATCTGGGACATGGAACAAAGACACGGTGCTTGGCTGCCACCTCACCGACGAGTGCCAGGCTCCACCTCATGGCTGCAGAAGCCCATGGAGGCAGGCGTGTGTCAGCCTAAGGACCTGTGTCTTGTGATTCCCAGCTTCCCTGTCATCAGTAAAGTGGATAATTCTTTCTTACCTCACTGCATTATTTAAAGAAGTCATCTTCTGTGAAATTATTCTCAGATGATGAAACTCAAATTATTTCCATCCATTAACTTCCAACTAAAAAAATGTGTACATGTACACAGTTTAATATAGCTGATTGGGTCTGGACTGAAAAGAAAATCTGGATTGGGGCAGTGTTTCCTGTTATCTCCTCTTCCAGCTGAACTGACACTGCTATTAACTCACTGATCATTTTATTTTATTTTTTTTTCTTTTTGTCTTTTTTTCGTGACCAGCAATGGATCGCAACCTTCAGTGTCGCGCCTGTACCGGACCAGGACCGGCAACAGGATCACAACCCTCGGTGTTGCTCCCGCACCTCGCTCAGCCAGTGAGCAGCCGGTCTGTATGTGGGATCCGAACCCTCGGCGGGAGCGCCACTGCGCTTCCCAAGCGGCGCACTGTAGCAGTGCGCCACCGGGCCGGCCCCTCACTGATCATTTTACAGTAGAAAGCAAAAACCTCCGGGCTGGGCTGGGGGAGCGCACCCTTCCTGAGACTTGCGATGTGAAGCCTATTCAGGAATTCAGCCCCTGCTTTATTGCCTCTTCATCTGGGATGTGAAGAAATGGGGGGACACGGAAAGATTAAATAATTTGCCTGAGACTTAGGTGTTAGGACCAGGACTCAAAGTCAAGTCTTTTCACAGTGAAGATGAAATGAGCTAATCCTTGAACAACATCAAGCAGAAACTGGTTCGCACTGGTCCTGGGATGATCGGATGAGGTCCCCACGTGGAAGCATGCTTTCAGTACTAACTAGTATTAGAGATTAGAGAGAGCTCCCCCCATTGTGTTGACCTTTATCTGTGTCCCCAGGGCCTCACATAATAGAAGACATTTATGATGATGTAAAATCTTGGAAGTTAACCTCTTCCAAATGTGTCTTTTGCTTGAGTTTAGAAGAAAAATCTACCAAATGCTAGTCTTCTGTAATTTTCATTGACACTGCAGGGGGCAAACAAAATATACCTAGTATTATTATATTATTAACATATAACTAATAGTTAAAATAAAATTAATTCATTTAAATTAAATTAATTAAACTAATAATCAACTCTTTTAGAAAGGGGTGGAAAGCCTATTCCTCCAACTGCACACATTTATTGTATCAGCTAAAACACTTAACTAGAGTATTAATTATTCCTGCCTTGCTCTCTTGACGTTGATTCTCACCAGCAGCCAGAGGATCTTCTAAAAGTCAGATTTCGTCATTCCTGTGTAGTTAGCATCTCCCGGCTCACAGGAAGTCTTTTCAATGGCCTCCAAGCCCCACCTGACATGATCCTGACTCCTCACCCACCCACACACTCCCTGGTCTGTGGCCCTGCTCCGTGTGTCCCTGCCACCTCCCTCCTTCAGGGCCCATCCTAGCGTCACTTTATTTAGCCCTTCCCTCCAGCTTTATTGTAAATAATATCTGGCCCTGGTGCATTAGAATGTCAACTCCCTGAGGACTGGGAATACAGCCTGTGATGGGGGGGGGCGGTCCCCAGTGACCTCATCAACGCTCTAGGCATCCCACATAGTTGTCAGAAGAAAGAAGAGATAATTTACATCACTGGAGAGACTGGAGAGATGTCTTTATGAAGCGCTTTGCTGGTATCTAGGCTAGCATTCAGCACTCAAACGGTGCTCCCTGACATGCTTCCTGAGTTAAACAGCCAAATACCAACAATCTTAAAAAGCAATTTTTCTCATTTAAAGAAAAGCATGCCTTGTATGACCACTGGCAAGCTTTTCGAGAACCACCAATTTTCAATGACATTTTTCAAAGTTCAATATTGAAGATTTTGCAGAAAATCATTTAAAGACAAAACTTCATACCGTAACTCTTTGGTCGCTTGATGGAAAATGAAACGAAGACAGAACACACTACTATACACTTGCATAAATTTTAAAACAGCAAGAGAACCAAAAGATGCCTAAACCATATCCTTAAGACAGTTCATAAAGAGAAGCCCCCTGAGGCCACTCCAGGAAAGCCAACGCTGGGGGACAGAAATGTTCTGCACCTTGGTTGGGGAGGTGATTATGCAAGTGCATACATTTGTCCAAACTCACTGAATTATTTACTTTAAATGGATGCATCTTCTTGTATGTAAATTATATTTCAGTAAAATTTTAAAAAGTATTTAGAAACAGTTAAAAGAATCAGTTCCTCCCTTTTAAAATTACAGTTGTGTGTCAAGAAAAACTGTTTCTTGAATATTTAAGAAAATGGCTACATGATTCATAATATAGATAAAACTCTCACGAATACTTAAAATATTTTCTCTGAGATAGTCAAAATAATAAATGAAACAGTGAAACTCATGTATTAAAAATCCAAAGTGAAAAACTATCTTTAAAAAAAATGCATTCCTGTTTGCAATTTGACTTCAAGCTTCCATTTTTAACTTTCTAATACCTTTCTCAACCTTGGACGCAAGCACGTTGGCTCAACTATATTTCACTCATAGTTTCAATATTTTTCTTAAATTTTAAATTATTTTTAAACCTTCTTAATCCTGGTCCCTCCAAGTTCACCTAGAGAGGCAACTTTGAGCTTGGCATGTCTGCTGCTGGGAAGACTTGGGTTGGAATCCTGCCTTCCCCGGGGTGGCTGCGAAGGGAGGTGTTACGGAGACGTGCACCACAGAGAACTGCCATCGGGCAGCTGAGAAATGCACAAGTGCCTGCTGCCTTTCACAACTCAAGCAAGAGTTGTTCTTGCTACTTTACACTACCCTGACTTCTCTCTTCCCTTCTTGCAAGCATGTTCCTCAAGTTAAACCCCTTCCTTAGGTATTTGACTAGGAAGTGGCCGCTCACCCACATTGAGGTTAAGGCTCCACACCTTACCTGTTTAGGCTGTGAGCCCAGAGGGCTAAGAGGCGCCTCTCTACACGTGCGAGCCCTCACACCCCACTCATCAGAGTAAATGCTTCGCTGTACAAGCAGTGATCTCTGAGCCCAAACTTGAGTATTTCTCCTACAGGTTTGGCATCAACCATTAGATTGCTTTTCTCCATAATCTCACATTTATTTATTTTGAGGTTTAATGGTTACACACACAAATTACCGATCCATTTGTAAAAGTCCACAACTTAGGAAAACAGGTCTGCTGGGTTTTATATTTTTTTTAAAATAAACTGTACTTAATCTAAAATTCATTTAATGTAGTGATGCCCTTTAACAAACCACAACTTGTTTCTTTGTGAGTAAATATTTAAACCAGCTTGCTGGCTTTAAATGTCTAGAAGAGACTGAAGATAAAAGCCAGAGAATTAGATTTATTGGTGACTGGGTAATTTTCAACTGCTACCATTCTCTGGAGGCTTCTCAGAGGACCCGATCAAAGTCTCCGGGTCCCCTCTGGCTCCAGAGACCCATGCCTCCAGGAAGCCTCAGGCAGGTGAAGACTCTCCAAAGGAGCTCCAGACTCCAGAGATGCTGTCAACTTATCTAGTCAAGGCATTTAACTTTTCTTTTCTTTTTTTTTTAACTTGTAGCAAACAAAGTTAATGGCTTACAAATATTTAGCAATTTTGGACTGAGAAAAAGAATGAATGTAGAGCACATTGAGTTTAAGAAACTTTTTAAAGAATTTTACGATTCATATAACTTTAATGAAACTAGGGCTAGGGAGAGATAACTGGAGGATAAATGTTGGGAACAGCTAAATAATCACACAGAGCAATTACATTTATAGTGTACTTTTTCTCTAAAGAGGCCGAGAGATTTAGACAGCCCAGTTGTTGTTTTCAACATCCTCAGAAAATGAGGAGTTTGCTATAGTGCATTTTCAGAGAACGTATTTACTCATGAAGAAATAGGTAAACTATTTACCTCAATAAGCAAATAAGCTTGAAAAGGGATTAATCATTTTCGATGGAAATCATTCTAAAATGATTACAAAAGTTTTCTGCTTTCTTAAAAAAGACTTCAACACGTGATTTGATCATCCCCTGCCCCTTTTCAGGGTCCAGAAAAATAATGAGAGCTATAATTACCAAAGTGCGTGGTAATAGAGAGACAGCCTCAGGGCTCAGTCATCAGACAAACAGGTCTGTTTGCTGCACACACTGTGGCACATTACAGTGCTTGGGGTTCTCACAGCTGTGTTCTGTGCATTTCTGACCCTGCTCCACTGCAGGCTGGCTGCCCTTTCACTTCTGGCCCCTCCATCTCTGCCTCCATGAGCTCCTTCCCTCTCCTCTAGTCCCTCCACTGGGCTGGTTTGGTTGGGTGTAGCAATGCTTGCAACAAAAAATAAATAGATTGCAAGGGAGGGCTTAAAAGGCATCCTCTCAACAGAGATCCGCACTACTGGGACCTTGCCAGGAGACCTGCTTGGTTTTTCAGTTTTCAGCTTTGTTGATTTGGTTTCCACATAAGCAAATTTGGCTACTACTATTTTAGATGATTCTTTGATAAAATAAAGAAATCATGTAATATTGGTAAAAAGAAAGTGACATGCTAAAGAAAGCAAGGCACTGCAGATGATGGAAGGAAAGGGGGGAAGGTGCCATAGCGCCTCAAACCAGCCCACAGATGAGTGAGCAGCAGAGGGACCCCTGCTTTGAGTGCAGCGAATACAGCAGCGGCCTGGCTCTGTGTGTGCTGGCTTTCCTTTGATCTCATTGTCTTCTATTCCCAACTCTGAAAGTTCTGTTTAGCAGGAAAGAGCTAAAGTTTTAAGACGTCTCTGTGAAAAGCTCCTCTCCTCTAACACAATGAGTATTTGTTTAAAATATACAGCAGCACTCATCTGTTCCTGAAACAATCCCCAAAGCAAGGCTCCATAAACAGCACCCATGCCAGCAATCCCCTGGCTGGACACTCAGGAGTCTCGGTCTGAGGACCACAGACTACTTGAAAACCCTCAGTAAACTGAACCCTTAATTAGTACATATTGGCTTTGTGAGCCAATGCAGAGGCTCCAGTAAGTACACTGGAAAATCAGACCATTAAATATTAGCAAACTCATCAGAAGAACTCTGTGGGAGAAACGAAAAACCATACATATGTAGAATAAAAATCACACAGTGTTTCCAGCAAATGAAAAATGCCTTTTGGATTATATGTATCTCTTCTGCATCTATTATAGTCATTTACTCTGCTCAGATCTGGTAAGTACCCCAGGATGCCTGTGCTAGGTCC
This sequence comes from Galeopterus variegatus, assembly GCF_000696425.1. NCBI lineage: Eukaryota > Metazoa > Chordata > Mammalia > Dermoptera > Cynocephalidae > Galeopterus > Galeopterus variegatus. Next base: position 309,506 of record NW_007728138.1, on the reverse strand, counting down.
TGGGAGAATACCAGGACTGGTCTCTTAACCTCAGCGCTTAGCCGGCTAAAATACTCAGGAAAAAGCCCAAGTCACCTTGGAATTTCTCCCCCTCCTTCATCTCCCCCACCACTCCCCCTGCCACCACCACCTCTAAAGAAAACCTGAAACCCATACTGGTATTGATTTCAAAATACTCCCAGTTTATCTGCTTTTAAATTTGTGCTTGTTTTCTTTAAAAGAGGTGTATACCAGGCATTCTTACTTTAGGATAATTTAGCATTACATGTCAAGAGACAAAAATATTAGTACCCATAAACACACTTATGGGTGTCAGCATGGCAAGGCTTCTTGCCCAGAAGGTGAACAACGGTGTCACGTGTAACAGGACAGCCTTAAAGTTCACCCAGAGCCCAAATACCAACGTGACACTCTAATCAATAAAATCATTAAAATAATACTTATGAGTAACATGTGAAAAATTATATCTGAAGTGGGAAAAGGATGCAAAATAGCATGCAGGGCACAATCATATTTATTCCTTAAAAATTAGTAGTACAGACAGAAAAAAGACTGGAAAGAAAAACCCCAACATGCTGTATTTTGTTTTGCGATGCTCTGATGCTAGAAATGTTTTGTTTAGGAGGCTATCGGTGTCCCTGTCCTTTTTTCTACTAAACTTTAAAAATTGGGCCGGCCCGGTGGCGCACTAGAGAGTGCGCCACTTGGGAGCGCGGCGGCGCTCCCGCTGAGGGTTCAGATCCCATGTGGAGACCGGTTCCCGCTCACTGGCTGAGCGCGGTGCAGGCGCAACACCGAGGGTTGCGATCCTGTTACCGGTCAGTAAAAAAAAGACAAAAAGGAAAAAAAAAATAACCTTAAATGAGCAAATATTTCTTTTAAAGGTTCATTTTGAAATTACTTTTATTTGCTATTAGAGATATTTTAAACTCCTTTGGAAAATAATCATTTTTTAGTAATGTAATTTATGGTACAAAGAGCTGCTCACTGTTTTCTGAGTACGGAGTCACACAGAATTCCTGAGTAGCTGCTGGTCAGTGGTTTATCTGATCGTTTATCTCTTCAGAATCATGTGGCTTGTTTTACAAAGCCCTCAAGAACAAAGCAAACATCTAGGTTAAATATGCTTAAGTAAAGTTGTCCTCCAGTGAAAACCACTTTGAATTTTTTCAAAACCATTTGTTCCAACCACAGTATTTGTTTCAAATTAAGTAAACATTGCTAAAAGAAATCACACAAAATCTGCATTTCTTATCAGACCCAAGGGCAGGATATAGTTCTAAAATTTCATGTGTGTTTTTCTCTATTTCTCCTTAAAGTCTAAATGGGCGCACATTGTTAGGAAGTGAAGATACAAGGAGGGGCAAAGACCGCAGCAGGACTTCTGTAACGGGCACCTCCTACTTACCTGCGGTCCACAGCAGTGTCACGAGTCAGCCCTGCACTCCATGCCCAACCAGTCACTCGTACAAGCTAATGCTATTAGTGACCAGACAAAGGGGCTGTGGGTGGACTGATTATCATCACAAATCCATCAATATTTCGGGGGGCGAGGCATGGGGCTTGAGGCCTCAGGATGGAATAGAGAAGAAAGCCACCAGCCAGCCTAAGTCGGGTCTCTTCAGCCTCGTAGTCCAGCCATCCCAGCTTGTCTAACACAAGATCCCACAGTCGCCCCTTTCCCGGTGTCCTCTGTTGCTCCCCCACCGTGGAGGTGAAGCACCAGCAAGCAAACATCAACGCCAGACACAGGACGAGATCCTCCCGGCACGGGACAACTCCCAACCACCAGATCCTCCAAAGGGCACACCTGGGGCTGGCGTGGCAGGGCAGAGCGGACAGGGCAGGAGGCTGCTCGCGGGTAGACAGTCATTACAGAGCTGACCCCGGGGCAGGTATCATGTTACTACCCCAAATCTGCAGACATGGGCATGATTACCCCCAGTTTTCAGGGAGCAAATGGAGGTTCAAAGAGAGAAGATGATTTTCCTGAGGTTGAACCATCAGCACGAGGCAGAGCCAGGATGCGAACACAAAACTTCTGGAAACAGGTCCCGGGCTGTGTTCTACTCCACGCCTCTCACAGACAACGCATTTTTCCTGATTTCTTAAAACTGAGCCAATGCAGAGTCACGAGGGATAGAAACTGCTTTCTCTTTTTAGCTTATGGGGAACACAGGCATTCCCTACGAAGAGAGATACTCACATTCAGGCATCCCCTATCACGCGTTTAAGCCGCAGAGAACACGCGCGTGGCTGTTTCTGTGGAGTGGATCCCTATGCGGGCAGCGCTGACTCCACGCTCTTCTGCTAAACACTGCACCCCGCGGGCAGTCAGGGCTCCTTCCTCAGGACAGCCGCTCCCCCAAGTGCTTGCTAGGAGCCAAGAGCTAGGAAGGGTCAGGGACGGGAGCCAACGGATTTGAGACCCTGTGGTTGCCGGAGGCTATACTGGGCTCTCATGTATATGACCTCAGTTAGTGCTCACAGCAACCTCAGCAGGGGGGTGTCAACCCATTTTACAAGGGAAGAAGCCTACCCATAGGGGAGGTAAGTCCCTGGCCAAAGTTCCACCAGCCATAAACAAGAATGGAACTGGGGTGGCCCCAGGACAGCTGACAGAAGCTTGGGAAGTGTTCGATCTCATATTTTCTGTTAAGTTGTTACTTAGCTTTGCTTCAGACATTACATAGGAAAACATATTTACATTCACTTGAAATTATTCTTGTGTTATGAACACATCCATCCTTTTAGAAGACTTGATTGTACGCATTCAGGGTATAACCCAGGTGTGTCTTGGGGCAGCCTCAGAGGTGGCCCGAGTCATCCCCACAGCAGAAGCCTGGAGATGTCACATTTCCTAGTGCCTCGCTGCGACCACAAACTTCAGCTGGACTCTTGGTGCTACTGGAAAACCCATCTCTTTCTTGAATCCCCCTCCCCTCCCACTCTCTATGCTCTGCTGGTCTCTGAGTCCCTTGGCTCCTGTCTCCCTCCAGGTAGAACTGGGGCCTCCTATGTCACAGATATAGAGCCCCCTCCACACCCCACTACCTTCCTGCCACTGGACGCACAGGCCGAGCTCACCCGTCTGCCAGTCCTTCCTTCCCCAGGTCCCCACAGGCACAGCAGGCCAGCCGCCACAGAGCTTCGGGGTCCTTCCACAGCTGGCTGACCCTACTTTTGTTCTCTCACATGAAATAGTCAACTTCCCCCAACTGGATCCTCCCTTCAACCTGCAAACACACAGTGTGTGTCTCACCTAAAAAATGAAACAAAATGGGCCGGCCCGGTGGCGCACTGGAGAGTGCGCTGCTTGGGAGTGCGGAAGCGCTCCCGCTGAGGGTTCGGATCCCATGTGGAGACCGGTTCCGCTCACTGGCTGAGCGCGGTGCGGGCGCAACACCGAGGGTTGCGATCCCGTTGCCGGTCCCCGGTACGGGCGCGACAGCGAGGGTTGTGATCCCGTTACCGGTCAGTAAAAAAGACAAAAAGGAAAAAAAAATTAAACAAAATAAAACAGCCCTCCTGCGCCACACAGCTCCTCCACTGTCACCCTGTTGCAGGCAAACACCTGGACAGAGCCGTCTGCAGTGAAGGTCTCATTTCATCCCAACCTGGCTTCTGTTTCTATCGCTCCAGAATGACTCTCGTTGATGTCATCAGAGACCTCTAGGATGCCACGTCCAAAGGACATCTCCAGTGTCACCTGACTTGACTTGCACTCAGCATCCAAAGCTACAGTGCATGACTCGCTCCTGCTTTTCTGGCCCTTCTGTTGAATCTCCAAAGCCACTTTCCAGCCATCCCTAGTGGCCCCATGTCCCTGCCCATTCGTAGAGCACCACGGATCCTGCCAGGCACAGGACCGATCACTACCACAGTCCGTACCGACGTGTGCAGCAGCAAATGCCATTTACTCAGAGGCCTCCTGCGACTACTCTCCACCAGACTGCAGGCTCCATGAGGGACAGGACTGGGGTCTCTTTGATCTCCACGTGTGCCTGGCATCCAGGAGGCACTCAAGTTATCTGTCCTATGGTCAGTGAAATACCGTCCACTCGCAGGGTGACGCAGAGCTCTGGGCCTCCTGCCGTGCGGGCTGCAAGCCCAGACCCCGTAGCTGCCTGGGCCCCTGGACAGCAACTCCTGTGTCCTAGAAGTTCCAGCCTCTCCCACCACCACGCATATCCCTGAAACAACCCCCAGCGCCCGAGGTAGGTGGGGTGGTACCTCTCACGGCTAAGAGTCCAAATGGAGCAGGAACTCCTCGGGGGAAACCACCAGAGCAGCAGCTCTTTGTGGATGCGTTGAAAAGCCCAAAGCAGAAGAAACGAAAACATAAGGCGCCTTCCATAATTTCCCCCAAAGACTTCAAGATCTCTTTCGAAGAGATTAGTTGTGTTCTGGAATTATTTCCAAGAAGCGTGCCAAAAGCAGCAAACTTTCTCTCTCAGCGATAAGGACCAGCACTGGCGACCCCAAACTGTCTTGCTTTACTTATGTGTGAAAGCTTATGAGCTGGTCGTGCCGCATTTTTGACTTTGACAAACCATTTCTTTTTCTTTGCTTTCTAAAAAGTTTCATATATGGAGAAACTTATCTATCTATCTATATAATAAAGTAATTAATTTCCTTTTCGAAAGTACAACTTCCCATGGGCTTCGCAAGACACAAAATGTTACACATGAGATCTACGTTCAAAGGCTAATTTGTGATGTCTACGCTTAACCAGAACCGTGAAGGCAAAAAATTCCAAATCCTTAGATTTTTAACTAGACTGAACTAGACTATTAAATTTAAATCCAATAAATTAAAAGAAAAAAACCCCCACCTAGTACTGTACTTTCCAACTCTAAACTAACTGGGCAGTACCGATTTCTTCACTAACCCTCTGCATGGCAGTGTGGGTTGAAGTGCATAATCTTAATCTGCCTTCCTGACACAGTGATGGCCCAGCTGGCCCACGGGCCAGAGGACATATTCTTATGGACATACGCTTTTACATCCTCCTGTGGCCCCATAGGAGCTCTTTCAGTGTCTCTCACATGTTAGACTTTTAGAGTTTTTGTTAAATGACAAACATTAAAGCAAACAGCACAAGAAAAGCGTCCACATGGAGGACACATTTGATAACCTCCTTTTTCTCACAGCAGAGTGTGGTGGATAGAGCACAGGACTTGGAGTTGGACTAGGACTGGAACACCGCCTCTGCCATTTACCAGTCAACAGTGGAAACTTATTATCTTCTCTGCCCTAGTGTTCTTATTGACAAATTTGGGCTGATGATAGAACTATTGGGAAAAGTCAGTAAAACATAAGTTTAGCATCTGTACTGTGACTGCTACATCACAGTCATTCAATATTGCATTTATTTATTTCCTTTTTGTCTTTTTTCATGACTGGCAACAGATCGCAACCCTCAGTGTCGCGCCCGTACCGGAACGGGGCCGGCAACGGGATCACAACCCTCGGTGTTGCGCCCGCACCGCGCTCAGCCAGCGAGCGGCCGGTCTGCATGTGGGATCTGAACCCTCGGCAGGAGCGCCGCCGCACTCCCAAGCGGCGCACTGTAGCACTGCGCCACCAGGCCGGCCCATCAATATTGCATTTATTAATTGCAATGAATTATTTGGTAAATGTTTACATGTTATAAAAATGAGGGTCAATGTACATTTTCTATAAAAGTTAGAGTCTTCCCATTTTTTTGCTTTTCTATCACTTCAAATGAAGAATAAAGCAACACATTTTGGTAAAGGACACAATAGCATGGACTGCAAAATTCCATGACATTCTTGGAAAAAGAAGTACTATGTGACCTTATCAAATAATGCATTAACTTTCCGTTAGTTCAGAGGGACTTTCTTACAGAAAGAAGCTAGAGAACAGATCCCATGCATTGGAAATTACATCAGAACAGGGCTCCCCAGAAAGGCACGCACAACCTGTGCCTGGGGTAAAGCACCCTCTTCCCTCCTGGACGTAGCTGTCCCTTGTGAGCCCTGCTCCTGCCCGGATGCACTGGGAGGCCACCTGCTGTCTCCTTTGCTGTCTCACCACCTGTGGGTTTTCACTGGCCAGGTTTGCATTTAGGATTAAGAAAAGTGATGAACTACTCTTCTTCCTACTCAAAATCGGTGCAGGTTGATAACTTGTAACAAATGTCTTCTATATCTAAGGAAAATACATTGTCAAAAAGACGAACTAATGTCAATATAAAGAGGAGAAGGCACAATTTTCTCACTTAAGGTTGTATCCTCAGCATGCAATGAGTTCTGTCTTCTCATTTATTTGGTAAATGAGAGAAATGAATGAATGAATGAAGTGAACTAAGATCCCACCTAGTGATATGTTAACAAGGGCAGGTGATTCATCAAGAGGAACTTTTCTGGAAAGGCAGAGATGCCACCACATGACGGTGTCTGGGGATGATGAAGGGAAAAGGGTAATTCACGGGGCCCGGCACAAAGACGCATTAAGCACTGGGGTCTGGACCCCCTTGTTCATTGGAGCTGCCTGCATTATAAACCTAGAATGAAAGATAAGACCTTGACCAGAGCACAGCAGCAGCAGAACGTCCGAGTCTCGCCATGAGGTTCCGATCAGTGCACACAGTTTGCTGACTGGCGCGTACAACAAGAGGCTGTATGTCCTGCTAGGAGCTTGGCAGAGCAGAGCACACTATAAGCCCCACGGCAGAGAGAGATTTTGCTCCATTTACCAACCTGAAGAAAGGTTTAAAAAATAAAACATTTTTGAAAAGGCCAGGTGTCCCTTCCGCTTTGTTGTGTCACATTCACTCACAGTGTGGTTCGTAAGGAGGAGGAGGATCCCCACAAGGCACACACTCCATGTCTTGAAAGCCGACGAGTTTCGTCTTCCTGTAAAACCTAGAAGAAAAATAATCCTTGTTATCTCTCTCCTGAGAGCTCACAGTTGCAGCAAACAAGACTGTGTCACATATTACCAGCAGTCCCCGTGACCACCTCTATGGTTCAAAAAAAGGTCCACAAAGGCTTAAACATAATAGTGTCTTGGTGAATTTGAAGAGGAATTTTTAATTAAACTGAATCCAAATAACACTGGTTAGCCTAATGAACGCTGTTTGAAAGCTGCTAAGGAAACCTGGCTGTAGACCATCAATTCTCCAACCAATGAAGGCATTTCTACAAGGAGATGACATGCCATCGTCTGGCTCTGGTTTTATTCTGAGCTCGCTTACGAAGCTCTGATTTCAGTTACTACGTCCTGTGCGTCACCATCGAGCCACGGTTGACCTTCCTGAGCTGCGCACGTTAGACACCGGCTCACAACTCTGTTCTGTGCTCTTGTGAGCTCCTTGCTTCCTCCTGGATGGTCAGCCGAGTTCAGGTATCTCAGAAATCCACAGCAGTGGCCCCTTATTGGAAGTTGAGCAAATGCTGATGACAAGATAAACCATTAGGATAAGAGCCCAGATCTCACAAACAAAGGTCACAGTTACTGAGAAAGAGGATGAGAAAATTGGCCAAGGCAATGCAGGCAGCTTTCAGGGGCACGGGACTGATGGGGGTTAGGGGTGAGAGTAGAGGGGGCATGGGGCACAGAATGGGCAGAGGAAGTCCTCGTGCTTACTCGCCAGTCTTGGAAACCCCAGGTGAGACCTTCCAGTGAAATTAAGCATGGGGGCTCAGCAGTGGAGCCGCCAGGTTTCCAAACCCAGCCTTCCCATTTACAGGCTGGGTGACCTTGGGCAAATCATTTATCCACTCTAATGGTCAGTTTCCTCCTCTGTAAAGAGGGGATCATATTCATCCCTACTTTACAGAGTGGTTTTGATAATTAAATAAACTAATGTGCATAAAGAGCCTAGCACATAGTAAGTGCTCAATAAATGTCAGCTGTCATTGTTATTAGACGCAGCAAAGAGCTGGCAGGGGCCTGGCTATTCTTTCAGGACTGAGTTCCAGGTCCCCTAAGTAGAGAAGAGGTGGGGACACGGGAGGCCAGAAGAGGAGGAGGGAGGCCCATTGGCCACACTTTGAGAAAACAGTTATGTAAAACCATCACTGGCCCTCAAAACCATCAAGTGGCGATAACGTCCAATGTTTGTTTAGTGCTTACTATGGATTCGGCACTCTGCTAGGCAATTTACATGTATTTTACTTTGAATCCTTCTAATGATTCTGAAGGTTGGTATTACTATGGGATGATAATTTTACAGGCAAGAAGAATGGGTGTCAGAGAAGTTAAGTAACTGGACTAAAGTCATTGAACAGATTCAGGAACAAGGGGACTGGCTCTCATCACTCAAATTGTGGGCACAGAGGACAGACTATTTCTGCTATTCCTGCTATTCCTTCTACTGGGGAGGGATGCGGCTGATGTCCTGTAGGGTCGGGGCTTACAGGAGGGAGGCTGAGGCTGCAGAAGATAGGAATAGCAAAGCCCACCTTATGCCTGACTTCGGCATCACTTTTCTGGAAGAAATATGCATTTTGCTCATTTTCTTTCCACCTCAGTTTTCCTATCTGCAGAAAGGGTTTCAACTATTTGCATTCTTCACAGAAATACAGTCAATCTGGAAGAATACTTATAAAACACTCTGATAAGACCTGGTAAATGTCACTATGTAATTATTGCCTGCCTCATACATTAATGCTGGCTTAGAGAGGATGTAGTTTTCAACCAATCATATAAACTGAAACATCATTCAAATGTTTATTCATTTATAATTTTCCCACATCTAAGCATTTACTTAAAGAATGAACAAACACTGTAGAAACGAAAGCAGCAGGCTCTAATGACCATGCATGTGGTTAAACATTAGGAAGTGGGTCTCTGGAGATCCTGGGGAGACCGGCCCCCCACACTCCAGCTGCACACCTGCTCTGGGTTCTCTTTGTAAAAACCAAGGAGATGGTGGTTGCCCCCTTCGTCCCAACCCCCAGCCCTAGGCAACCACTAATTTACTTTCTGACTCTGTAGATTTGACTATTCTGGATATTTCATACAAATAGAATCACATATATGGTTGTTAGTGTCTGGTTTCTTTCACTTAGCATGTTTTCTAGGTTCATGCAGGTTGTAACATGTGTCAGAATTTCCTTCCTTTTTATTTCTAAATAATATTCCATTGTTTGAATACACCCCATATTGGGTTTCTCTTAGTCTGTTTTGTGCTGCTATCATAGAATACCACAGTCTGGGTAATTTATGAAGAGCAGAAATTTACATCTTACAGTTCTGGAGCTGGGAAGTCCAAGGCCAAGGCACCAGCATCTGGTGTCTGGTAAGGGCCTTCTTGCTGCATGCTCTGGAGGGGAGGAACGCTGTGGCAGAAGGTGGAAGGGCAACAAATTAAGCCCCTTTATAAGTGCACCTCATCTCATTCATGAAGGAGGATCCCCCGTGACCTCATTACCTCTTAAGGCTCCACCTCTTAATGTCATCATGTTGGTGGCACCTGAACTTTGGAGGGGATACATTCAAAGCATAGCAGGGTTGTTTCAGCTTTTTAGCTATTATGTATAATGCTGCTATGAACATCAGTGCACAAGTTTCGTGTGAACACAGGTTTTCAATTCCCTTGGTTATACACCTAAGGGTAGAATTGCTGGGTCATATGGCACCTCTATGTTTAACTTTTTGAGGAACTGCCAGACTGTTTTCCAATGTGACTGGACCATTTTACATTCCCATCAGCCTTGTGTGAGGGCTCTAACTTTTCCACGTCCTCGCCAGCACCTGTTACTGTCTGTCTTTTTGGCGAAAGCCTTCCTAGTGGGTGTGAAATGTGTGGTTTTGATTTGCATTTCCCTGATGGTTACTATTGAGCATCTTTCCAGGTGATCATTGGACATTTGTGTGTCTTCTCTGGGGAAATTCCTATTCAGATCTTTTGTCCTTATTTTAATTGGATTATTTGTCTTTTTCTTATTGAGTTATAAGAGTTCTTCACATATTCTAGATAAGATAGTCCCTTATCAGATACATGATTTGCCAATACTTTCTCCCATTCTGTGGGCTGTCTTTTCACTTTTTTGATGGCATCCTTTCAAGCCCAGCAGTTTTTAATTTTGATGAGGTCTGACATAGCTATTCTTTCTTCTGTTGTTTGTGTTTTTGGTGTTAAGACTACTTTTTGCAGCTCCTTGGGTGTCTCTGCACCTTGTCTCTGCACAAGTCATGTTTGGCCCACTAGGCTATTCCCTACCCTGTTTCTGCCCCTCGGGCTCAGAGCTTTATTTCCTCCTCTGGCCTCAATGAGAGCCCCACTGGGGCACCTGGTCAAAACCACCTCGATCTTGTGGTTGAGTCCAGTCGGAGACTTTTGTCTGTAGTGCCTCAGAGCACGGTTCTGACATCAGACTCCCTGGATGTGACTCCGAGCTTCCCTGCACAGGCTAAGCGATCTTGCCTGGATAATCTTGATAAGGCTCAGTTTCTTCATGTTTAAAATGGTGTGAAAATTATGGAAAATAATTTACATCAAAGTGCTTAGTCCAGTGCCCAGTGCATTAAAATAATAAATGGTTGCTGCTCCTATAGTGCTGATAGTTTCTGATTGTTTCTTCCCTTTCCAGTAAAGCCTGATTTCTACAGCTCTGGGACTTCCGTTCCTCCCTCTCTTCTGTCTTTGGTCAGTAAACACCAGCTCCACTCCGCACCCACTGAGTTATCGTGACATCCTGCTTCATCCCGTTCTCTCGCCCTAGTGTGGCGGAGCCTCTTCTCTCCCTTACGGATGGTCCCCTCGCCTCACTGAGTCCCGCCAGCTGTTCATGAAGGCTCTATCCTCCAACTGTCCGCTGTGTCTGGCATATCCGTCCAGCGGTCACACCTGACCCAGGTGTGGTCCCCCTCCTTTCCGAGGCCCAGGTACATTTTCAATGTGTCCATTTAAGGCTTTCACCATTCAACCTGCCCCCAGCCCCAGTGCTTCTCTTTCTACTTTATCCTTCCCTTCCTTTCTCCTGCCTGTCTTCTAAATACTTCAGGTTCGTGCCCACCTCAGGGCCTCTCCCTAGAGGTTCCCTTGGCCTACAGCGTTCCTCCCCCAGGGATCTGCTTGGCCAACTGCCTCATTTCTATCAGGTCTTTGCTCAGATCTCACCTTTGCAACAAAGCCTACCCCGACTGCCTAATTTCATACTATAACTTGCCTACCCATCGCAGTGGGCATGCCTCATTGCCCTTATCTGCTTTAGGTTTTCTTTTTTCCATAGCAACTACCATCATCTATCTTTCTGCATAATTTGCTTCTTCATTATTTACTATTTAGATATTTTTAAAAAGTCTAGTAGGATATAAGCTCCACATGGGCATGTACCTTCGCCACTTTATTCTCTGACATATCCCAAGTACCTAAAGCAATGCCTAGTAAGTAGCTCCTTGGGAAGTATCTGCTGAAATGGTTGAGTGGGGGTGATTTGCATTTCTCTGATTGCTAATGGGGATGGATATTTTTATATGATCACTCTTCTGTTCATTCTTTTGTCCATTTGCCCAAACTTTCTTTTACTGATTTGTAGGAACTCTTTACATTTTCACGACACTGATCTTTTGTGCACAGAAAATCCAGTGGTGACGACTGAGACAAGAAGACATGAACATTCCACAATGTCTTCACGCTATTATCAGTGCGCATTCGAGTTTGGAAGGGAACAAGAGCAGTGCCTTTTTAAAAGTTATTTAATTAAATAACTATGAGGGAAAGCAACCTCCAACTCACCCTGGCAAGCAGTCCCCGCAGATGGCATCACTGGTGACTGAGCAGTTTGCCTTCTGAAAGCGGTTCACCAGTGCACAGTCCAGACATGGCTTGCATTTCTGGAAGCCCCAGTCCTCCTTGAACCTGTGCGGCCGGCATGTCACACACTGTGCATCCTCCCCGTAGCCGAAGCCACATTCCTGTAGGGATTAACAGGCAATAGAAAGCTATTCAGTCTTTGAAAGCGTGAAAAAGGAAAGACCGCTGGGACAGAACGAAGACCTGGCCTAATAATCACCAAGTGTCGGCCTTCCTAGGTACAAAGGCAGCTCTGTCAGCAAGTTCAAATGTGTCTTCCACTGCTAATAATCTCTCTTACTATGGTAAGTATACTTAGTCATCCACTTTATTCAAGACGCCATGAGCACAGGAACAATAAAGGGTTTCTCAGACTCCCACTGTTGCATTATTGTTAGCTTATGGCAGAATTATGGCCCTTTCTTCTTTTCTAATTAAGCCAGTCATGTGAATGTTCAGAAGCTGAAGCCAGTGAAACACTCAGACACTTACTCACTTATCAAGGCGGAAAATAAGCTCTTTGAAATCAAGGGTGATATTGAGAAATTTCATAAGCTTACAGGCCTAGAAATCTATCTGATTGAGAGCTACTTGAAATGTTCAGAAATTTAATATTTTCCTAAAGTAGAAAGACTCTTAAATATTTGTTAAAAGAATGCTAAATTCTTGTTCAGAGAACACTCTATGCTTCTCTGTATTGAGACATCAGAACACAGTACTGTTTTCTAAGGATGGGCAAAATAAATGGCTCCTTGAACCAAATAGAGAGCTCCTTGAAATGTTCAGAAATTTAATATTTTCCTAAAGTAGAAAGACTCTTATATATTTGTTAAAAGAATGCTAAATTCTTGTTCAGAGAACACTCTATGCTTCTCTGTACTGAGACATCAGAACACAGTACTGTTTTCTAAGGATGGGCAAAATAAATGGCTCCTTGAACCACACACAATCCTTTCCACAAATTCAAGAACTAAATAAATGATAGCACATCCTACAACTACGATGCCACCAGAAAAAGAATGTTGGAGAACGTGTTCATGATAGTTCAAAAAACATGTTATAATACAGAATTAGCAGGAGAATCCCATTTCTCACAAAAACATTAGTAATGAGTGCTAACATTTACTAGGTGCTTACGCTACACCAAGAACTTTATATACATTCTGAATAATCTACACTCCTTCCCAACAAGCGAGGCACTGTCGCTGTTCTCACATCCCAGGCGCGGGATGGAGCTTCAGAGAAGTTAAGTACCTTAAGCCAGGTGACAGAGAGAGTGTTAGAACCAGCACTGGAACCTACACAGTGTAATCCCAGAGCCAGAGCCAAGAACTTTATATACATTCTGAATAATCTACACTCCTTCCCAACAAGCGAGGCACTGTCGCTGTTCTCACATCCCAGGCGCGGGATGGAGCTTCGGAGAAGTTAAGTACCTTAAGCGAGGTGACAGAGAGAGTGTTAGAACCAGCACTGGAACCTACACAGTGTAATCCCAGAGCCAGACTTCACAAGCACTACACTGCAGGCCGCGCGCTGCATAATGACGTTTCGGTCAAAAACACACACTACATACTATGTATATATGCATAGTATCTACACCATAGACTGTGGTGGTCGGAGCCCCGGGCTATACCATTAGCCTAGGTGTGCAGCAGCTCTACCATCTAGGCCTGGGTAAGTGCACTCTGTGATGTTCACACACACAAAATCACCTAACAACGTGTTTCTCAGAACGTGTCCCCATCATTAAGTGACATGTGACTGTGTGCACACATCACATGTACACAGAAAGACATCTGAAAGATTACATACTCGAATGTTAACCCTGGTTATCTGTACTTTGTGGTGGTTTCTATAGAACACCAGTCACTGAAAACAGACAGACAGTAGGTTGCGAGCAGCAAGCAGGGCCCCTGTGCAGAGGGGAGCTGAGCACGCCCGCAGCCACGACCAGACACGGGGACCGGGGGCTCTGACGGAGCCTCTCAGATCCTTAGTTTCTTCCTGGTAAACAGTGGATGCTAGAATGCAAGGCCTGGCTAGTCCAAAACTCCCATTTTTCTATAAAATTTATATATTTTAATTTCTGCAACCATACTTGTATACAAAGTCAACGAAGCAGCACTTATTGGCCAAAAATTAAATTAAAACTAACAGAAAGGATAGTACAGCTGAGTAATCACTTCAATCTAGATGTTTTACTAATTAACTCATTTGCATTTTGGATAAGTGATACCTCCTTTCCTGCTCGCAGTTACTCTGCCTGTCTTTCAAACGCACATCTTGAACATGCAAAACAAAGAATAGGGGAGAAAAAAGTGGAAGGTCAGCCCCTCCTTAATCCTGAGCGCCCCAGCTACACAATGTTCTAACCCAGAGGCACAGACAAGAGAGACAAAAAAACATTCTGTTTGAAGAACTAATTCACAAATTAGAGTTTCTTTAAAATTGTTAACAGGGATTATCTCTTTTTGGGGAGAGGGGGTAGTTAGTAGAATTATGAGGTGTTTTCAGATAAGTCTGTAATAAATTAATTCTTGGAAAAAGCATCCATGACTCGTGTAATCAGGAAAACAATAAGGATACATATTCAAAAAGAATTTCTCTGGACATGTGCTAGGTCTTTGCGAGGAGGTCATTGTTACTGCTCCGGTGCTTTGTTCATGGGCACTGTGGCTCTGTGCTGGGACAGACGTGCGTTTTTGCTGAGCACTTTAGTTGCTGAGAGAGCTGTGTGCATGCAAAGGCTTTCTGTAAGTACAGAAGAGAGCCTCCCACTCGGTCTCCCAGGATCAAAGCGCGGTGCACGTGACATTCTGGGGGTGGGCACTGCATTGTTCACATGCTCAGCATCTCCATGTCAAAGGCTCACGCAAGAGCAGAGTGTTTCGATATCACGCTTTGATCCAGGCAGCTCAGATTTTAAGAGTCTCATGTACAAGTTAAAACACAACAAAGAAGGAAGGGAAAGAGGAAGAGACGTGAAGGAAGGGAAGACAAAGGGAAAGAGAAGGAGAACACAGAGAAAGAGGTGCATTAACCAGGAGCAAATGTCTGGATTTTTTTTCAAGCAAGGCCGATATAGGAGAAAAAGTATGTACTTTCCTGCACTGGATCCAAAGACACGAGTTTGCAGGGCAACTCTGCCACTTGTGAGCTAAGTTATTTTGGGAGCTCTCTGATCCTCAGTCTCTCCATCTGTGAGGTGAGGATAATAACGCCTGCCCTACCAGGCTGTTTTGAGGAATATATGGGAAAACACATAAAGCCTCTAAACTCTAAATCAAGCACAGAGTGGGAATTCGTTAAATAAATTGCACCTATAGCTATTATTATTCTGGATTTTCTACAACTTGATAAATCAACTTTCCTGATTCGAGTATAATAAAGCTTCATTGGGGAACAAGAAAATATTCAGACCCCAATTTTTCCTAGGTTACTTGAAACACACCACTTTCCATCATAAACATTTTTATTGAATAAAATCTTCCTAAAATGAATTGCAAATTTTTTACATTAAAAACACTTTTAATGGTATACAAAGTATGATTTAACTCTCCCTCTTGAGTCGACTGCTGCATTGTGTTGCAATACAAAGGACGGGGGCGCCCAGTGTCTGTGCAGGCAGCTGTGCTGTTTTAAGATCCCTGCCAGGCAGTCCGCTATCTCTCCGTGCTCCCACTGAGTCACACTGTCTCCAGCAATTCACTTCCCACCATTGAGAAGCTAGATAAATGATCCAACTGGAAATTAACTCAAGTATAAATAGGCATTTTCGTGGTCTCACCTCTTTTTGAAAAAGAACATATAATTTGTAAAGGTTCTTGGTGCTTATTTTTGATTCCTGACTGTATTTTAGAGTTTGTAACATACATAACGACATGTTGACCAGTGTGTTTTTGCCATATGTCATTCTATGTTACTTGTCATTACACTTTGTAGAACGAGCATTTCATATTTTTTTTGTTCATGTCATACTGGACCAAATCACATAGAGAAAGAAAACAAAGTCAGGCTCCAAATGCCTCATATTTCGCCTTCATTAACTGGATATCCACTTACTATTTCTGTTTAGAGTTTATATGTTTTGGTGGCAGCAACAGGACTTTTCATTGGGGTGGGTTTAAGCGACGGGGTTGAGATAAAGCTTTCCATCCAGCACTACTGACAAAATAATAAAACCTATTGAGCACATACCATACACTCTCCTGGGAACTTTTATAGAGATTGCGTATGTGGGGAAATTTTATTTAAACTACACTTTTTCTAACGTATTTGCCTGTTTCAAAAAGATAATACTAGAAAACCAGCCTAATACTACTTTTAAGCTTTTAAAAATAGCTTGCAGTTCATGACAGTCTAGCAAACTAATAAAGTGGCCATTCTACACATTGAATTAACTAGAAACCTTGAATTAACTAGAAATTCAGAGAAGTTGTTTCCAAGGAATGAAATTATGGTACAGTGTCCATGGCAGCAACCACTTTTTGAGTTGATTGTCATATTTCTAAAGCACTATAAACACAAAGACTCTGTAATTATTTGTAATCCAGGCTATAAAGTAAACAGCATATAAATATTAATTACCCCCAATATAAATGTCTGCTTTGATGTTTTTATTTCACTCAGTAAAACCAGGTGGTTAAAATGCCTTAAAATCTTCCCCATGAAGTTCAATAAATAACTACACAGAGGAAAGAAGGAGGCAGCATAGCTGAAAGGGGAGCCCCACAGCCTTTGAGCCACCAAAACACCGGTCAACACAGACTCAAACTGTGCCTTTACAACCTGTGTCACCACCCTGGCTAGAGACCATTTATTTCCCTTTTCCTTTTTATCCTTTATATGTTGAAAAACTGCACACATAGGATTTTTTTTTTTAATCAAGCAATACACCTTTCTTCCTGTCCCTAGTCCCTAACTCCTGCTCCCTCTGCATAGGCAAACACTGGTTATCAGGTTTGGGGATAATTTGCCAGAAATATCCTCTGTGTGTGTGTGTGTGTGTGTGTGTGTGTGTGTGTGTGTGAGGGGATAATTTGCCAGAAATATCCTCTGTGTGTGTGTGTGTGTGTGTGTGCACGCGCGTGTGTTTAATACACTGTTCTGCAACTAGTTTTTGCATGCATCTGGCAAGCGCTCCATTTCAGCACGCGAGTATCTGGTGCGTGGACACAGCTGGCTCTTCTGGAGCCGCTCCTGCTCGTCACTGCACCCCAGTGCTGGGGCAGAGAAGGCATCCATGTATGTTTAGCTAATTGCATTTGCATTGCTAAGATGACCTAATCGCACACCTAATAAAAACAGTATTAAATCTTGTTTTTTCCCCCACGACTTTTAGACAGAAAGGGGTAATTTCCCTAGGTATATTATTTTTTGCAGCACCTGGACAAGTAAGTAAATAAGGAAGAAAATGAGCTATGTTGGGTTTAGCCTTTTGACAAAGATTCTCTCCTTGACCAGACTCTAGACAGACTCCTCTGAGCCACTTTCTCACTGGGCCCTGTCCTCAAGAGCCCAGCTGCCCAAGGACCCTGCTAGCCCTTCCCATCCTCCATATGTGGTCACTCTCGATACCTCATCAGGTTCCTGGTCCCCCGCCATCCCCCAGGTGATGTCTGATCACACTGGCCTGTCTTCAGCCAGAATCCTGTTAGGTTGGTTTAGCTGGAATCCCCCGACCCCTGATGTTTCCTCTTAGTAATTTTCTACCCACTGACCCCACCTGCTCCTTGGCTATAAATCCCCACTTGCCCACACTGTATTCGGAGTTAACCCCAGTTCTATACCGAGGTCTCACTTCCTCTATTACAACAGTCATGAACAAAATCTCTTTCTACCTGTTAACTACTGCCCAGCCCCGGAGGAAAACTTTCCAGGTTGCACTAGAGCTCTCCCCTGCTATCATTTCACAACAAGAACTGTGTGTCCAGGGAGGGGAGGATAATTGGGAGGGGGCAGAGGGTGGGGGAAGAGTGAGTCCGTCACTGCCCTGGGCTTCAGATTTAGATATATGTGTTTCATCTGTATGGAGCATGGTCTACCATTAATATCAATGGTGGAAATGCATTTCGGTTTTAAAAATACCCTCATATAGTCTTTATTTTGAAATTATTATTACCTTAAAAGCTTGAAGGAGATACCTAGCACTTCCTTGAATCCCTGAGAAGACCTTTTTAATTAATAAACTTTAAGGTGGGAAAATATATACATGAATAAAATCATGCAATAAGAAAGTACTGCTAAAGTTTCCCACTTACTTCTAAAATCATGCAGGAGGTGAGCAGTCGTGGGTATCTGACGCCTCCCTTCTCCACATCTACTTCTCAGAAGCCTATTACTGTGCCTGGTACATAACAGGCCAGTGAGTCAGAAATAAATTATTGCTGAATAAACAAAGGGATGAACAAATAATTGTTTAAGGTAGTATTTCCTAAAGACTTTTTTTTTTTTTTTTATTAATTCTAGGGAACAAAAGCCTGTAAAGGCCATAGCAACGGCTCCCACTGGGTAAAGCCATAGGATCCCCCAGGCGCCGTAGGGTAGGGTGGAGTGGGCGCACACAGTCATCCTTATCTTGCTTCCGAGGCAGCAGGAGGGCAGGATCCAGCTGGGCTGCTTCCACCCAGGCTGGCGGTAGCAGTAGCTCTGTCACTCTGCCCAATATTTTTAAGCCACATTTGCTGGCTTTCCAGTAGTAATCCTTATCTTGCTTCCGAGGCAGCAGGAGGGCAGGATCCAGCTGGGCTGCTTCCACCCAGGCTGGCGGCAGCAGTAGCTCTGTCACTCTGCCCAATATTTTTAAGCCACATTTGCTGGCTTTCCAGTAGTAAAATGACTCAAAGTAAACAGTCCCCAAATCCCCTTCTCTCTTTTCTCCCTGTGTAAATCCAGCATTTAACAAAAATACAAGCGGGTCCTACCTACATGTTGGAGAAGTGGTTTCCCAGACCACAGGGGAGAAACTCACAGACCTTCATGGTCCAGAAAACACATTCTAGGGCCTTGGGTCTAAAGCACTATTTATTTGTACAGCCCATAAGTTATTAGCTTTGGTTCTTTGAACTTGAAAAGTTAAAAGTTAAATTTCAAATTTGGATGGAGAAGAAGTTATTTGTGGAGAAAATCTAGGGCTCAGAAATGGAAATGACAAATTAGATTTATGTCACTGGTGCTTAGTAATCAGCTTCTTAATTTCCTTTAATAAAACAACCCTGAAGAGACATTTCCCCACAACTTTCAGTTTTTGAAAATCTTACTTGAATTTTTTAGAGAAAAATGACAAGGGAGAGCTTGTTAATATCTGCCAAACATCACTGGGCCCGATCAGGTATAATTAAATATAAATAAAATGAGCAACGCTGTAATTAAATGGCAGAAATGAATCTTTTTTTTTTAATGCTTGCAAATTATATTAATTTCTTTTCTGGTGACTTTCTTCTTAGGGACAAAAACAATTTTTGAAAAAGTAGATGCCTTTCAGGATATGAACTTGGACACGCACCCTGTGGAGGAAAGCATGTTGTTGTTTACAAGAGTTAATTTTTTCACATTAACTAAAGTCATCCCAATAATTGGTTAGAAAAGCTTACTTTGAAAACTGTGCCAGAGGCTTGAAGCCCGTTTCAAGTGGTTCATGCAAAAACTAGTTTCCTGATTTACTGCTGTGAGGAGATCATGTTAAAAGCACACTGTTGGCATCAGCCCTCGGTGCGGGCAGGGGCCGGGGCTGGGCGAGTTCGAGGCAGTAAGAATTAAAAGTCTCATGTGGTTAACTTCAGGAAAACAAAAATCATCCTCTCCCACGTACCCCAGAGCTAGGTCTATTTGCATGAGCTGAGAGGGTGGCCATGGCTCACAATGCCCAGGAGGTACCACTTATGGAATAATGTGAACAGGCTTGTGTATTTGTTGACTCTGAAAGGGGAAAAACATGCTCAATTATCTTTCTCATGAACTTTCAAAAACTAAATCCTGCGGTGGGATAGAGACAGTGTAAATGTGGCTCAGTGGGATAAAATCCTCAAAACAGACTCCAAATGGCTCAGTGACCTGTCTTATATTTTTCCAAAAATACAGGGAAGCTAACTACTTGTTAAGCTGAGTTACTAAAAGGAACTTAAATGAGAAGAGATGCTGCTTGGGGTTTTCAGGGAGGGAGACTAGGAACCAAAGGAGCTCATGAGATGAGTCTGCTCAGAACAGCACGGGGGACCCCGTCCAGTGTGAGGAGGTGGGGGAATGGGAACAGACACACTGGGGCACGTGCATTAGGTCAAAACGATCCGGATATCCCTTGGTATTAGAAGTTGGTCCTAAGCGAGAATTTTGGGAGGAAGGTTCATCATTCTAGGGCTACACTGTCCAATACAACAACCATAACCTCACAAGGCTTAATTTAAATTTAATCACTTAAAGTGAAATAGAAGTAAAATGCAGCTCCTCGGTGACACTAGCTGTCCACATTTCAAGTACCTTCCGCATTGGACAGTGCAAATATAGACGACTTCCATCATCACAGATGGTGCACTAGAGCATCATTCCAACGAGAGGGAGGTCATCACCTCCACGTGGCTCCCCACTCCCCTCCTCTGTTATTTATTAGCAGTGACAATGGACAGACAAATCAATTAACCTCTGTGTCTCAGTTTCCCTGTCTATAAAATGGGAGTAATTATACTGCCTACTTAAGACACATTGTAAGCATTCCATTATTTAATCTATGATGATCACATAGATAATACCTGGCTCATTATAATAAAAGTTAGCCAATATTATCTACTTTAGCTGCATGATATGTATTATGGAGAAATACTCCATATTTGTTAAGAGATGTCCTTTACATGAACCCAAAGTACGCCAAGTGAAAGGTTAAAAAAAGCCAACTTTAAAAAGTGGCCAGAGAAGGGAAGGGTATCAATCTAAATAAACAATGTTACTACCAGAGCTGGAGATGCTACACAGACTTCCTACTATCTAATAATTGAAAGGAAATGAAAAGAGCCTGGGGGCTCACTGACCACACACTACAGGTGTGCCCAGGTACACACTGTCTCCAGGAATGCTGTTCCAGCAGCTTCCTGCAAGCTCCAACTACCTGTTTTAAATAGTGGAAACTTAAACAACAATGAGAAAGTAAGTCCAGACACCTTGAGAAAAAACAGAATTGAATGCCTTCCAAAGAAAATAATAATTAGTAGTAATAAAATCACAGACGGAAAGTGTAACTAACCTGCTCACCCAAAGCATTTCCAAGCTTTAGTTTTACAACAGAGATACAAGTTTGCAATTGAAACAAACCTCATGACCCAGAGCGTGCTACTTACAGAGACCTGATACCAGAAAATGGACAGAAGCTTTAAGTTATGTTTAATACAGCAAACCAAGTAACACAATGTTAGAATAAAGTTATTTGAAAGCTCTAACATCTGGTGAAAATGCACTTTTTAAACCCTTAATATAAAGAAAACTTTAGTTGTGGATAGCAAAAATCTGACCCAGCTTTTTTTCTATTTCATAGCTAACTTTAAAATGCTTTCTGTTTACTGTGCTTTTAAAATTTGACACTATACGTAACCAAAATTGTAGGCCTCTGTTAAAAAGGTAAAGGCTCTCAGACTCACTTGTTTCATTACAAATTAAAAGGTATCCCTGCAAACTACATATTTAATATCCCAAGTTTAAAAATAAAGATTATTCATAAATGTAGCTGTCTGACAATTTAAAAAGCTTAGTATTAGTCAAAAGAATAAATTTTCCTTTGATTTGTAAAGATTGGAAATGATAATTAGCCACCTGAACATTCTTATTAATTTAAGTGATTTACCTTATTTTAATATACTCATAATTTATTTTTCTTTCCTCTGAAAGATATATGCTATTGCTAAAGAATTAATGGCACAATAGAAAGAAACTGCAAATTTATGAATGGATGGTTTAGAAATTTCTAACCCCAAAGTAATTGCAAGTAAACAGCTCAAGCTCTTTGTCTTGATTAGTTAACTGGGAAATAAAATTTATTTATATATTCATTGTATGTTTGAATCCTTTGCCGCTCTGATGTTTTGCATCTTAGAGCATGAGCAAGACTCAGTTGCTGATTTTATTTACTATGAGCTACGACTGAGATAAAAGATGTGGCAAAATATTTATAATACACATAGAAATTCATTAACTTTTATATTACTAGATTTAAGTGTCCCTTATTTTTCAAAAATATATTTGAGGTTGACTGATTTGCTCACTCCTTGGACAAATGTGTACTGCGTGTCTATTAGGAGCTAGGTAAGCTGCAGATAGATAGCAGGAGTGGAAAGCTAACATTGCCCGCCTCGAGGTGGACACCTCAGGGCCTGCAGTCACATGGCACGCCTTTGTGCACCTGAGTGGGTCTTAAGATTCTAATTTTTCAGTAACATTATTACCTTTACTTTTATTCCTTCTTATTCAACTTCTCCTGGTCTTTTTGTAATGAAGAAAATTATAATAAATATTGAAACAGAAATATTAATAAAATAAGTACATAAAGGCAGAGTTATTAGGGTTGTCTCCTTTTGGTTGTTCCCAATGGAACAGTGTTGTACAGCTGTTTCAATACACAGGGAAAACTGCTGCCTAGAAAAAAATATTTCTTCTGGATATCCATAGGAATATAAAATACAGAAACTGTTATCAGACAATGTTCTCTGAAGATGAGTTTTTTTCTTTTCCTTTTACAAAGACTATTTTTTTTTGTTTACAGCAGTTTTAGGTTCACAGCACAATTGAGAGGCAGGTACAGAGACATTTCCTACACTCCTCCCCCACCACCTCATACATAGCTTCATCCATTATCAACATCCTGCACCAGGATAGTACGTTTGTTACAATCCATGAATGCATCACCATCACCTGAAGTCCACAGTTGACATTAGGGTTCATTCTTGGAGCTGTACTTTCTATGGGTTTGATGAATGTATAATGACAAGTATCCACCGTTACAGTATCATCCAGAATAGTTTCACTGCCCTAAAAATCCTCCATGCTCGGCCTAGTCATCCCTTCCTCCCCTTACTCCTGGCAACCATTAATCTTTTCAGTGTGTCCACAGTTTTGCCTTTTCCGGACTATCACATAGTTGGAATCATACAATATGAGCAGGCAGCCTTTACAGACTGGCTTCTTTCACTTGGTAATATGCATTTAAGGTTACTCCATGTCTTTTCATGGCTTGACAGTTCATTTCATTCAAGTGCTGAATAATATTCCATTGCCTAGAGGTGCCACAGCTTATTTATCCACTCACATACTGAAGGACATACTGGTTGATTCCAGGACTTGGTAAATATGAATGAATTTGCTATCAACATCCACGTGCAGGTTTTTGTGTAGGCATACACGTTCAGTTCCTTTTAGTAAATAGTAAGGAGCATGACTGCTGGAACGAATGGTAAAAGTATGTTTACTTTTGTAAAAAATTACCAAACTGTCTTCCAAAATGACTGTACCATGTTCATTCCCACCAGCAATGAGTGAGAGTTCCTGTCACTCCACATCCTGGACAGCACTTGGTGCTACCTGTGTTCTGAATTTTGGACATTCTCATAGGTGTGCAGTGGTATGTCACTGCTGTTTAAATTTGCATTTCCCCAGTGACATATAACGTGGAGCATTTTTTCACGTGCTTATTTGCCATTTGTGTATCTACCTGGGTGGGGTAACTTTTAAGGTCTTTGACTCATTTTTTAATTGAGTTGCTTGTTTTCTTATTGTTGAATTTCAAAAGTTCTTTATATATTTTGCATAATCCATCATCATGTATATTTTGAAAATCCATTGTCAGATATCTTTTGCAAATATTTTCCCCCAGTCCGTGGCTTATCTTTTCTTTCTCTTTACAGTGTCTTTGGCAGAGCTGACATTTTTAATTTTAATGAAGTTCTTTTCTTTCATAAATTGTGCCTTTGGTGTCATATCTAAATAGTCATCTCCAAACCCGAGGTAATCTAGATTTTCAATGTTATCTTCTAGGAGTTTTATTGTTTTGCATTTTACACTTAGGTCTGTGATCCATTTGAGTTAATTTTTGTGTAAGGTGTTGTAAGATCTGTGTCTAGATTCATTTTTTTTTTTTTTCCTTTTTGTCTTTTTTCGTGACCGGCAACGGATCGCAACCCTCAGTGTCGCGCCCGTACCAGACCGGGACCGGCAACGGGATCGCAACCCTCGGTGTCGCACCCGCACCTCGCTCAGCCAGTGAGCGGCCGGTCTGTATGTGGGATCCAAACCCTCGACGGGGGCGGCGCTTCTCTCCCTATCAGTCTTTCATACTGATGAAGCACTTGAGCGGGCTGCTTTACGTGCGGG